>NC_092814.1:107361840-107549340 GCF_023375885.2 Dermacentor andersoni
TAACGCAAGCGACTTAACTAACCATACTTTATGAAAAATCCCCCTGCATTTGCATTGCACAGCGATAACCAACCTTTGAAGAGGGGCCTTGTTTCTCGGTACTGTATATGCATCAAGCTGCCTGACCTATTATACCACTCTTCGCATAGACTATTGACATACAGAACGTCGGGAATTTGAGTGGGATACGGTTCCCAAAATGTCAGCAGTGTCCATGGGAAACGAGACCGTTCAATGAAACGGTGGTCTGGCGGAAGTGTTGGGTTTTGATGCACACGTGATGTAGGATTTCCAAAATACGAGAATACAGCGTTCTCATCTCATCCACACGTTTACGGCGTGAAAAAAGGCACAGAAGGACTTGGAACATAGGCTATCGTAGCTTTCGCTAACCTGCCTATCGTGGTCTTCTTGAGCAGAATCGGTGGCTTTGTCATGGGCCGGGGAGTGACGCCGTAGTGAGCTCTGAACCAATATCCGCTGCTTTATTTTTCCTTTTTTTTTTTTAATGGAGTTTTACGAGCAAAAACCACGATCTGATTATGAGGCACGCCGTAGTTGGGGGCTCCGGAAATTGGGTCACCTGGGGTTCTTTAACGTGCACCTACATCTAAGTGCACGGGTGTTTTCGCATTTCGTCCCCATCGAAATGCGGCCACTGTGGCCGGGATTCGATCCTGTGACCTCGTGCTTAGCAGACCAACACCCTAGGCACTAAGCAACCACGGCGGGTATTGGCTGCTTGAGGCGAGATGTTGCCGTGTAGAGTCTCCTCTAGAAGCATTAATAACTGGCGGAAAATTGATTGTAAGCAAGCTGGCGCTAGTTAGTGTATGATATAAAGAGATGGGGACAGGCAAAGTTGTACGGTATAGCACACCTGTACCATATACCGCCCTCTTCCCTGGCTTCTGAAAGAGGGAGTGATGTTAAAATCACAGCCTCCTGATTTTATTGTACTGCCTGCCAATCTGCTCCAAAATGTATGAAAGCTATGGCCATCTTTAATGATGTGTAAAAGCTAGTGGCCACCTTTAGTGGTCCACAGCTTCAGAAGCCCCAACTTCCCAAACATTCTGTACTGTCCATGCTAGAACATAGGTTTTAGCCTCTCAATGTATCTCTTCCGTGTGCAACTGTGAACAGGGCTGCTATTTTGTAGCGATGCCTTCCGCTCTATTTTATGCCAGCCTTGTCATCCAGCGCTCACGGCCGTCTGATCCCATTGATAATGCGGGCGGAGCATCGCTCTGACCACGAAAGAAATGTGCAAAGGCATTACCATCGGAAAAGGCATCGCTGCAAAATCGTGGCCCAGGTGTGCAAAAAAAGTGGACATTGCCTAAACCGCCTCCCATAAACAGTGACGAACACCTCAGAAAGTGCCACCCACAGTGAGCTCTTCACTCTTCTCCCTCTCCCGCACCAGTTTTGGTGCCACTGTTCAGGCACAAATGTAAAAACACGGGAGGTTATGCCAAAACTTTTCACGCAGCTGACCTTGACATTCCTCTCAAGGTTGCCATCAACCCAAGTACAGCACAACACAGATGTCTGCCTGCATCACAGTGTCGGCAGCACAGGTGCACATGTCCTGTTCATATGTTGGGGTCAGTATGTTCCTTCACTCGCGCAAGACCTTCGCAACAGAGGCAGTTGCAGCATAACAAAAGGCACTTTCGACATTCTGTGTTCTCACCTTGCTATATACCTCACGCTTGCGCCAGGCTTCAAGGGATACTAAAGAGAGATACTAAACGAGTTCATTAAGATTATTGCTTAATAGAGCCCCTCACGAGGCCACATAGCAAATTTTGGTTATACGCTGGAAGTTGTTACGTGCCCTCTGGAGTGTTCTACCGCAAGAATTTTTCAAGTTAATAGCAGAGATATAAAAAATTCAAGGACCGTGAACCTCTCTCCATTTGGCCCCATCTAACCTCCGCAGGCGAAATTTCTTCCCTGCGTTCTGCCACACTGGAGCTGTAGTATCGTGTAACGGAAACGTAACGGGCCGCGTCTTCCTTTTTTTTTTTTTTTTGCCTTCTTTGGTGAGTGGCGCACTTCCTGTGAAGGTCTCGCGCCAACACCTTCTAGAGAACTTAAAGCCTTCTGGTTGTACCCTCTCCCTTTGAGCTATGTCACGCAAAAGAGGCCCACATAGAAGTTCCGTGCAGCGTGCTACGAAGCTACGAGCGGGTCACCTGTGTTGAAAATGAGACGCGGAAGACCGAGTGGGCGACGACAGCGATAACAATTCCATTAGTTCCGGGAACCCTGGAGCTCCTTGGATAGCTTCGGGGTTAGAAAAGTCCTGGCATGCTGCGACATGCTTCCGAGCGCACTTTTTTTCTGGATGTGAACCGTGCATGAACCGTGAACTCTGCGCTTGTGCTGCGATTGCGGTTGTGTGTCCGGCAAGCCTTCATTGCCGCGGAATGTGGATTACGTTCATGCCAGGATATGCCTAATAAGTGCTACGTGCCCAATTGCTGGAACAATTACAAATCGGGACCGAAAAATCATGCGTTCATGTTTCCGCTAGGTCAATGACAGAATATTGGGTGCCAATGCTAAGGCAAAGAAGGGAAGCTGGAATACTGCGGAATAAGGCAGCTGTTTCTTTTTAAATAGTTGCACGAATGTTTTGTATCTCCATTGCTAAACTGATTTGAGGTGTTGTAAATATGTGGACTGCGGTACTGTATGTGATGCCTCGAAAGCGAGATTATTCGTTTAGAGCCTAATCTAAACTGGAATAAATACATGTGTCCCGAATGTGAAGAAGGGCACACCAGTGAAGTCATGAGATAAGTGTTATGGTGCAGTGCTAACATTTTGTTGAACTTTTTTGGTCGCATGAACGGCTTGCAATCTCTTTGATGTTGACGATAAACCAAGGCAAGGAAGCTACTCTGAAGAAGAGGGTAACACTGTGACGTTTATATATAACCCATACTCCCTGTCATCATTTACCCGAAATTCGTTCACAATACTAAGGTTGAACCATTTCATTTTTTATGGACGTGCTTTTTAATGATGCAGCGCGTATTTTAGGCCCGGCAGTCAGGTGGCGGGGAGGGGGGGGTCGCGTTTGGTTCGTTCTGCCGACGAGCAGGCTGCGTTGAAGGAACGGCAGCGGGAGCGGGCCGCGCGTCGTGCGTTCGGCCGAAGAACGGGCGGCGTTGAACGCCGCCGGGAACTCGCCGGAGAACGGGCTCGTCGTCGCTATGAGGCAGCGCGAAGCCGAGGCGTTACGACAACGAAGAGCAGCGGATCCCGAGCTTCGCTAGCACCCCTCTTCACAGTAGTGGAAGAGCGGTCAATATTTATTTTATATATATTTTCTGATTTTTCGAACATCTGCATAGACCAGGGCCGCGAATTTGTAGCGATGCTTTCTGCTCGATTTTATGCTACTCATTATCACCCATCGTTTACGGCCGCCTGATACCATTGATA
The DNA here is from genome assembly GCF_023375885.2 of Dermacentor andersoni. Taxonomy (NCBI): domain Eukaryota; kingdom Metazoa; phylum Arthropoda; class Arachnida; order Ixodida; family Ixodidae; genus Dermacentor; species Dermacentor andersoni. Next base: position 107,365,303 of record NC_092814.1, read on the forward strand.
ACGCGGGCAGAGCGTCCCTCTTACCACTTACGAAGCTCAAAAAGCGCGAAAAGGAATAGCATGGGAAGAGACATCGTTACAAAAGTGCGGCCCTGTCTATTCGAAATTTCAGTCTCATTACATTCTGTAAGTTTGAGCAGCATCAAGCGCGCTGGGTCACAATTTCTCATTCGTTGTAACTGACATTATTCTGGCGCGCTGCGTGGCCGTTCTCGTGATACGAAATTGTTTGCGGTTGTCTTACTTGTCGGTTTCTTTGATGCGAATTCCGCTCCAAAATGCTGCTGTCAACGGAATGAAGGATTTAGAGCCGATTATATCGGAATGTCAAAAAATAAGGAAATCACTTCCCAATTGAGTGTCTCGGTAACAGTCGAGATGTCTGAAGCTGACATCTACTACATGGCGCACGCGCGGCGGTGGTCATTGAGAACCTGATGATTTGTAGCAGTGCAGTAGTTGCGCAAATGGAGTTACGCTGTGTTCATTTTGTGGTGCAGTAATAACCCATATTTGTGGGGTCACTGTATGCAGCTGACTCGCTAGCTCGTTCCCTCCACCATATGTTGTTTTAGGCGTTATACACGGCGCCAACCATAGGCGCCGACTACGGGGGAGGCTCCGGGGTCCGAGCCCCCTCCGGAGTTTTCCGGGGGGGGGGGGGAAGGGGGGGAGCACCCCCTGGCGATGCCTACGCCTACCCCCCTCCTCCCAACCTAACGTGTCATTGGCAGAGATTTGTCACCTACATCATTTCGAGATTTATTTTGACTTTCCTCGACCTTTTAAAATTTTATTGTGGCTAATAGCTTACTGCATCATTATTGGCGCGGATGTGCACGGATTTTAATTCATACTTTGCTTTATTTCTGCAAATCCTGACAATAAAATTGCATTAGAAGCACTAGCAGCGGCTGCCTCATCCGTGTTTTCTCACATCAACATTGTTTTAAATTTCCACTGTAAACACCATGCACATACACAATGTATTTAAATTACACACAGGACAAAGGTTATTATATTTTTGAAAGAGAGGTAGTCAATTCAAAATTATTTCTAAAGGTATGGATAATGTACTCCTAAAGAATGAACATGTTGCTGTATGTTCACCACGCATTAAATTGCCTGGCGTGCTTTTTTGACCATGAAAAAAACCTGTAGACCTTAGTGACCCCTCCGGCAGAGTCCTTTATCATGGGCGTGTGAAATGCATGTGAATGATATGTGTCTCAGTATCGCTTTCCAATAAGCAAAGCTAACGACTCGTTAAAAGCTTCTAAGAATTTACATTTGTTAAAGATGGAAACATCGTCACTTGCATGCAGAGGTCATAAATATATACAGGGTTAATTAGTTAATTATAATTATCTAACTCGAGATGTACTATCATAATTATCGAAGTGTCAATGAGCCATTTGTAGGCACAGCCAAGGGACACCTAACTGCGGTATTTTCAGCGACGTACTAATTGTCTAATAATCTTTTTCCGATTGATAAAGAAACCTTGCGAAATATGGCGAATACCACGTGATTGCGCTCCCACCCGCATCATGCCCGCATCATAAAGCAGCGCCCTCGAACAGGGTCCTCTTGAGTTAGCAAGAACTAAATGGAGGAAATGACAGACAGACAGACAACGAACTTTATTTAACCCTGAGGAGCTACTGTCAGGACCTCCTAACGGGAGGCCATTGTAGCCGCTGGCCGCGCCCACGTAAAGGACAGAACGCCGTGACGCTCCGCTCTTTCCTGGGCCCTCTGGATAGCCTGGGCTTGCTTTCGGAGTACCGTGATTCTGATGGCCTCCTCCCATTCGGCCTCGCTGGAGAGGAAGTCTAGGCAACGCGGGACATCGCCAGAGCATGTGAGCCATTGAGCAAAAGGTTTCAGTGCAGTCGGGACAACTAGGGTCCACATCCGAGTACATCCTACTGAGGAATCCCCGCGACGGGAAAGATCCCGTCTGCAGCATTCTAAGTGTAGCTGACTGACCTCTACTGAGCTTCGGGTGAGGCAGAGGATAAATTCTCCGACCAAGTTGGTAATGTTTAGTGATTTCATTAAATTGAGGAGTGGATCGTTCTGCTGAGTCCCTTCCTGCCCCTCCGGAGCCTCCAGACCGTCGCGGCGCGTGAGTTCTCGCGCACGGTCGTGGGCAACCTCGTTGAGGTTTGGGAATCCCTCGAGAACGTTCGTCCCCATATGCGCGGGGAACCACGTGATATAATGAAAACCGGGGCAAGCCCTTTTTTCTAAAATAGAGGCCGCCTCTCGTGCGAGGTTACCCGACTCGAAAGCTCTGATAGCATCTCTCGAGTCGGTGTAAATGTAGGAACGCTCTGGGTCACACAAGGCCAGCGCAACCGCTATTTGCTCTGCTATACTCGCGGTGGCCGCTCTGACCGAGGCCGAGGACCGAAGCACCCCCCGCCCGTCTGCAACCGATAACGCGAACACTCTCCTGTTCCCGTACTGCGCCGCATCGACAAAGACCGCGGAGTCTCTGTCATCTCTAACTTTCTTCAATATGGCTCGTGCACGGGCTTTACGTCTACCCTCGTTATGCTGCGGATGTACGTTCCGCGGGAAGGGCCTCATTAGGTAGGTCGCCCTCGTTTCTCGTGTCAATGTTATACGCCGGTCCTCCAATATCCTAGGAGCCATGCCAACCTCGTCGAGAATTCGCCTTCCAGCTTGGGTCGACGATAGCCTAACCACCTGGGCAGTGACCTGTGCCTCTATGATCTCGTCTATGCTATTGTGCATACCGAGTTGATCTAGCCTGTCGGAGCTCGTGGCAATAGGCAAGCCTAGCACTTTCTTGATGCTCTTGCGCATGAGTGTATTTAATTTGGTCTTTTCCGTTTTTGTCCACATTAGAGCTGACGCCGCATAGTTAATATGGCTCATGAGGAACGCGTTGTACATCCGAAGGAGGTTGTCTTCACCTAACCCCTTCTTTCGGTTGGACACCCTAGCAATTAGCCGCAACATATTCTCCGTTTTGGCTGTAACGTGGGTAATTGTTCTGGCATTACAGCCCCTCGCGTCTATAAGCAGGCCTAGGATCTTAACTGAGTCGACTCTAGGAATTTTCTGCCCATTATTCGCGTATAATGCCACGGGTAGCGAAAAAAGAAGAAAAAAATGAAAAAAAGATCTCCCAAGCACTCCGTACAGATTGTTAATCGGCGAAGCTGAAACGTGCGGCTCCGGTGTTTATCACTGGGTTAATACCGACGGTTCATTAAACGACGGCTTGGTAGGCTGCCGGATCCTCGGTACGCAGTTGCTGCTTGCGCTCGGACGCACGAGCCTGTTGTGCCCGGGCTGCAGCATCGGGACGGCGTAGACGAGCTCGTTTCCGGTTCTCCTCGCGGCGTACATTGCTGATCGAAAGCTGCCTGCGCCTCAGGAGTACGTATGATGCGTGGCCTAGCAATTTCGGAGCCGGAGAGAAACTTCTGCGCACCCACTCGGCTGCGACGGAGAGAAACGACGCCACTACTGGCGCAGCCGATCGCGCGCCTCTTTTTTTTTTTTTTTTTCGTGCATTCGCATGGGGTTGCGCCGGGCGAGTTTTCGGCGTGCAGGCGACAGACGGCGCGCCGTCTGTCGCAGGGCGACTAAAAAGGCGACACCAGTGGCGCGCCCCGATGGGCGCGCCACTGGTGTCGGCCTTGCGCAGAACACACAGGAGAGGAGCCAGCCGCGCGCCGTAATTTGTTGTCGTTGATAGTGTTTCTCTGTCTTATTAACGTTTTCGGAGCACAATAGGCAACCTTCGCATCGGTGGGGTGGCCAAAGCTTCAAGGAATGTCGAAGAATTGTTGCAGGGTGGGGGGCTCAAATACCGGCGAAAACGTGCCGGCGATACGGTTCTAATCATTTCCGCAAAGCCTCATCAGCGGGACCAACGGTAGCAAAAATGGATCGTCGCTTTGGCGGGAAATTTCTTGCTCTCGTCGTTTCCTTTGTCTTGTCGGTGTTCTTTTCCACTCGATCGTGGTTAGACGCGTAAGCGACGAAGTTCGTCTGCAGTGCAGCATGCGGTTTAAAGGCATTTCGCTAAAGTTCGGAATGCCGTTTGCCGATTATATTGTTTTCCGCTTCTTCACCGCGTTGCGCTAGCTAGGCAGCACGACTGCACGAGCGCATTGTGTTGTATGTTAAAGCTACTGAAGTTTGCAAGAACTGAGATTGTTGGTGTTATGTGGCCCGGTAAATCCTCGCACCAGCTGTCGCGCACTGCATGTTTTCACATCTATTTTATGCGTGGCTTCGCACATGTTTAACTGTTGCTAGTTGCTCCATGCATAAAGCTTTATTCTTTTGAGCTGCGAGGTTTTCGCCCTGCCTCGTTTGTAAAGGGTATAGATCACGCTGTGACTTATCGGAATGATACCAAGGAAGTGCTTCTTTAACAGCTTTATTCTTTTCGCCCGATGGCATCTTAGATATTTTTTTTTAAATGTGTTTAGAAAATAGGTGGTTCAGGGCGAGAATTGTCTAATAGTTGCTGCATATGGTATTTTTATTCCATTTTTCGCTGAAAAGTTCGCGTCATGTTTGGGAAGTCATCACACCTCGATGCTGCCTGAGCAGACTTAACACGCCGATTGATTTGTTTGTTTCCCAACGTAGTCCCTTCTTGCATGTGAATTTTGTACTCAACTGAACTATTTCTTATTATGCTTACGCTGCAAAGGACTAAACCCGGCCTTGCCGCCAGCGCTTATCTACTTTGACTGGCGCTGCTCTGCCTTTAAATATATCGTGTAGCACCTCTCTCTAGTAATATAAAAAAAAAGTATTGAAAAGATAGTCAGACTTTAGCTTTGTACGTTTCCAAGCAGCTCCCTCGGCGAACTTAAAATTGTAAAAACTGCAGCGGGAAGGGCAGTTCATCGGCGTATGCAGCAGAATTGCATCGGCGGTACAGCACTAACATGCGCGTACGTTTGGTGACTTCGTTGACTAGTGTACGCGTTTCCATAAATAAATTCGCAATTACTCTTCTTGAGGCGACTTCGACTGCACCAATTCGGCGATGTCACATGTATTCATCGGCAGAAAAATTACAACGGCATATGCAGACATCGCACCGTGCGGATTTGTTTGATATAAGTCTGCACTAACGACGGGTGCTTATTAATAACGTACAAAAGCAGCATTACGGCAAGGGCAGAATTTAAAATAAAGACGATCAAGAGATCGCATTACTCAACAAAATTTATCGGCTAGTTAGCATGAGCTCTACTTCATGTAAATGGGGTTCATGGCGTTTGTCTGCGGGACGCACCTGGCACGTATGTGGACCATGGGGTCCCAGACACCGGTAACATCGTGTTCATACCCGCTCCCACAGAGGTCAGCGTCTTCCCTACAGCTGTCACCGCAGAAGAAGCAATATGGCTCCCGAACAAAGGAGAAATCGCAGCCGCGAACTTCAGCCATCCAGGGGAAGGCCGCAAAAAATAACAGTCATGGAAGTGTGGCGGTAGACAAAATGCGTCGACTATCATCAGAAATATGAAAACCTAAGACAAACCGGCAGATTCAAGAAACTGCGGCGTAGGACTCCATCTTTGAGTCCTAGCCTACGCATGGGTGTTCCAGCATTTATGGTCTCAAACCCTCATGCTAGCGTGCGGGATGTGGCCGCCCAGGTACCAATTTCCAAGTCGTCAGATTGGAGGATTCTAAATGGCGGCCTTTCACCCGTACCACCTTAACCAGCACCAATGTTTGGAAGACAGGGGCCCGTGAAATAGCCTAGATTTCTCGAATTGGGTCCTCACAAAAGCCGATGAGTCGCCGAGCTTTTTGAGCAACATCATGCGCACAGATCAAGCCAATTTTCGCAGAAACGCCCTGGTAAATTTGCATAATGCACACTATCAAAATGACTACAATCCACACTGGGTAAAGCGCACTCGGCACAGTACCGGTGGCCGTTTAGTGTGTGGTGCGGAATTTACGGCGGTGCTATAGTCGGTCCCGTTTTCTTCCATCGCACACTGACTGGACAACGTTACGGGGACTAAATCCTTGAAGGAGTGGTTGATGAGTTTCTCGGCGAAGTCCTGCTGTCACGTCTTCTACTTCTGTGGTATCGGCAAGAAGGGGCACCAGCACACAGCAGCAGGCTAGCACGAAACTGGCTGGATGCGACTTTTTATGCGCAATAGATTGGAAGGTAAATTGGCCGGCTATAGGTCACCTGACCTCCCTACACTCATTGCCTTTCTTTGGGATTATGTGAAAAATCGAGCTTATATGGTCGAGACCGACGTCAGATTAGCTCAAGGCAAGTATAACGGATGTCTGCAGTAGAATTGCGGCGTCGGTCATCAAAAAAAGCCACTGAATATGTGATAAAGCAGACTCAGTACTGCGTAGCTGCAGAAGACCTATTCGAACACGTCCTCTAGGCAGCAGCTGGGGTTCAACGGCGCTTACGAATTCATAGGTAATAAGGCCACACTTAAATCTGGTGTGTGTGTGTGTGTGTGTGTGTGTGTGTGTGTGTGTGTGTGTGTGTGTTGTGCAGGCGTCCCGACTGCTAATTCGGCTCATATAGAAGTGCTTATTTACTTTATCGAACGCATCGGTTTTGTCTTTTATGAACGCATGGGTCGCTTCCCGGTCTGTTATTTCGCTTTTGTTTTATAGCATGAACCTGATTTTGCAGCTCTGTATACACTCATGAAAACTAAAGCCGTCACTTTAATTTGGCTTCGGTCCGAAGCAAGTTTCTGGAGCGAAATGTAGCTGCGCGCCCTCTTTCGATGCGGTGCGAGCAGAGCCGGGATCTTGAAACATGCTATGCCTATTACATTGCTTTTCGCGTTTCGTGCGTGGTCAGAACGGCGCTTCGGCCGCGTTATCAACGGGCTTTTTTATCAATTTGATCAGTCGGCCTTGAGAGACTGATAATAAGAATGACGTAGAGAGAAAGGAATAGCTAGCTGAAAAGTCGCGAAACCTGCTGTTGGTGCTCCTTCCGTACCATTATCAAGGTGATGCGCTGTCTCTTCGGATTTACGACAGGCAATGCAGTTGCTTTCAATGGGCTTATTTTAGGGCGCTGCTTTATTATGCGGGTGGGAGCACAGTCACGTGGTATTTTTCATATTTCGTGAGATTTGTTTTCCCGTCGGAAAAAATTGGATGCAATTAGTTCGTCGTTGAAAAACAAAGACGTCATTTGGGGGTACCTACAAATGCCTCATTGACGGTTTGATAATTACAACGGTACTTCGCCAATTAGACAATTAATTGCAATTGTCGAATCAAATTTCATTAACTAAAGAATTACTGGTGGTTACCATACTGTACTGGAAACAATATGTACTAGGTTTTCTTCGAGTAACGCAACTGCTTTTTCTTTAAATCTTGGTGCATGATAGTTCATTGGGACGATCTCTATAGTTCACTCAGTAACCGAAATGAGGCCAAGCCGGATTCACTCGAAATCAGAATCAACAGCACTCATGCGTAGGAGCGCTTATACTCGGACTCGCGGAAAAGAAAAAGAGAGTGGCTGCAGTTTCGCCGGGAAGGTGAAGCAGTATTAGTGATAGCGAAGTATACGAGAATTACACGAAGGAAGATTACATCACCGAGAGGCGCCAGATTCTTGGTGGTGGGAAAGGACACGGGATGTGAAATTGAGCTGTCTCCTACTATGAGGTCTTGTAAATTCTCACATAAGGCCCTCACTTCAGTGTCTTCAAGTGCAACAAATATATATATATATATATATATGCACTTCGGAAAGCTGGTCGTCCCCCCCCCCCCCTTTCCCGGAAGGAAAACATGAAAACTTTCCGCTTATGGTGCCAATAATTGTAGTAATGCATTCGCCCACACTTTTAAAAGCGGGTGTGGTTCATTACCCGCACTTTGTTATCCATGCAGGCTGTGGCATACATTAACTGGCACGCTGGGCGGCGCGCTGTCGGTGTGTTATAAAGTGCGAGGATCTTCCATGCTGTGAAGCATTGACTGAAATATCCATGGTGTAAACCGTGCTGCAACGAGGTACCCAAGGAGCAATCAGATGAGCCATAATAGGGCTAGGCACGAAAAACTCCTACTGGTTTAAAATTGTTCGGTCAGGTTCGTTGAGGGCAGAGAGAGAAATGTTGCAGAAAGGCAAGGAAGTCGGCCTGAGCTATACCTGGCTCTGGCCGGCTACTCTACTCTGGGCGAAAGGGATGGGGAAGAAAAGGGCTGATTGATGACGATATGAGGAGGAGTTGCGTATATAAAAGCTCGCAACGTTGTGGTATCTCTAAAGCCGTGTGTCTAGCCCAGTGGTTTGTACAAAGGCTGTAGCGGCACTTGTAATTAAGGCTGCGCTGTTTGCATTAGGCCAAGGAGGAGGAAAGAGAAAAGTAGAAGGTAGGGAGGTTAACCAGAATAACGTCCGGTTGGCTACCCTACACCGGGGAAATGGGAAAGGGGGAACAAAGATAACAGGGAGAAAGAGAGAGGAGGGAAGGAAAGAAGGAGCGGTGAGTTCGCTGACGTGTGGGGTCTTACAGAAATTGCATTAATAGTCGCAGATGGTCGCACAAACCCGTCGTCCTTATAGAAACACAAAAGCGCCTTCACCGCCTTACGGGCCGACGGGCGATGGGGGCGGTGTTCCAGCAGCACTTGCACAGAAAGCGGCCGATTGTCCAGTTTTTGGAAAGCTTTGACAAGTTCTTGTCTCTCTGGGGCATATCTTGGACAGTGACACAGCAGGTGGTCGATGTTTTCTTCGGTGCCACAGACCTCGCATGCTGCGCTGTCAGTCACTCCAGTTAATGTAGAGTATGCCTTTGTGAAGGCCACTCCTAACCAAAGGCGGCAGAGAAGCGCAGCTTCACGTCGAGGAAGTCCGAGTGGAGGTCGGAGTTGCAGGGAGGGGTTTAGTCGATGCAGTCGCGTAAGTCGTAAGTTTGGCGAGTTCCACTCGGTCACTGTGAGACTGCGTGCCAGGTGTCTAAGCTGCCTTGCAGCGTCAGTCCTCGAAAGCGTAATTGGAACGCTGTGCTCTTCTTGATGTGCTGTGCGAGCAGCGTTATCGGCAGAATCATTGCCACTGATGCCACAGTGACCAGGTACCCATTGAAAAACGACCTCGTGACCTTTTTGTTGGACATCATGGTAAAGTTTCACGACTTCGTATGTCAATTGGTCATGACATCCGTGTCTGAGAACTGACTGTGTGCACTGTAATGCCGGTTTTGAATCACAGAACACAGCCCATTTTCTAGGTCTTTCAGAATCATTGAATTCCAGTGCTCGACGCAGGGCCGTTAGTTCTGCCGCCGTTGAGGTCGTGACATGCGATGTCTTGAACCGCAGTGTCATTCCTCGCGTTGGTATGACCACGGCACCAGAAGAACTGCACGACGTAGTCGATCCATCGGTATAGATGTGCACGTGGTTGCTGTACTTTTCATGCAGAAGAAGTAAGCTCAGCTGTTTTAGAGCAGGGGCCGGTAGATCTGTCTTCTTCTGTAGTCCCGGAATCATTATATGTACTTGTGGACGGCTCAAACACCACGGAGGAAACGCTGGCTTGGTCACAGGTGCGTACCATGACGTAAACGACGCACGATGTTCACTGACAATACCGCTAAATGTCGAGCAGGGCCTTGCAGCAGTGAGGCTCGCCAAGTGGTGGGAAGGGGTCCTAGCATAATGCCTGAGATGCATACGCATTGTCTCAACGGTAATGTGCGTCGTGATTGGGTAATCCTGCGCAAGGGCAATGGTTTCAGCCGTTGATGCACTGCGTGGTAAGCCAAGACATATCTTAAGGGCTTGGGCTTGAATACTCTGAATCGTACGCAGATTAGTCTTGCAGGTGTTGGATATTGCAGGCAGGCTGTATCGCAAGAATCCAACGAACAACGCCATGTACAGCTGTAACATAGCGTGTATAGATACTCCCCAACTTTTTCCTGCAAGGAACCTGAACAGGTGACAGATAGCAGTCAGCCGCTTTTTCACGTAATTGACGTGTGGAGTCCAAGACAAGTCTCTGTCAATTACGACTCCCAAGAATCTGTGACTTCTGCTGTATGGTATAAGTTGTCCGTTAATAGATACGCCGTAACCAGACGTTGGCTTCCTCGTGAATTCCACCATTGCGCACTTTTCGCATGAAACTTGAAGTCCTTGTTCACGAAGATAGCAAGATGTCATTGTGGCTGCCTTCTGAAGCCGAGCACGAAGCCGAAGTCGTGTCACACCTGATGCCCAAATGCAGATGTCGTCCGCATAGATGGAAAGTCGTACAGTTCTTGGCAGGTTGTAAACTAATCCACTGAGGGTGAGTTTGAAAGGAGTCGGGCTAAGCACTCCTCCTTGAGGGACTCCTCGGCTACCGTAATGCTCGGACGTCGGGCCATTTTCTGTGTGCACGTAGAATGGCCTCCTCTGTAAGTAGTTGCGCACCCACATATACATCTTACCACCAAGTCCGACGGCTTCTAACGTGCTGAGGATGGCTTCATGGGTGACATTATCATAAGCTCCTTTAACGTCTAGAAACAGAGCAGCAGATAGTCGCTTACAGGCCTTTTGGTGTTGCACAAATGTTATCAAGTCAACAACGCTGTCTGTTGACTAACGGCCCCGTCTGAATCCGGCCATAGCATGTGGATAGATTTCATAGTACTCTAAGTACCATTCCAGACGTGTTAAAATCATTCTTGCCATTGTTTTTCCGAGGAAATGAGGAAATGTCCAAAGGCGACTTGCCAGCTTTGAGAAGTGGAATGAGGCGAGTTGACTTCCACTCTTGCGGAACCGTACCCGTCTGCCAGGAGTCGTTGAACAGGAGCAAGAGTGCCTTCCGAGCTTGGTCTCCTAGGTTACACAGGGCACAGTATGTAATGCCGTCAGGTCCTGGCGCTGAAGAACGCCTGCACAAAGCCAGCGCAGCTTCTAGTTCTTCCATAGAAAAAGGGCATTCCATGCGGGGATCGCGTGAGAACAGTGGGTGGTCGACCGTTCCCGTACCCGTTCCATCGGAATTTGCCTCGCCAGCAATCTTTCTGCAGAAAGATTCAGCGACATCAATATCTCTACATTGTAGATAAAGTGCCAGAGATTTAAACGGGTGGCGCTGACCAAAGGTTGTGTGAAGGCCACGAACAGTCCTCCATATAAGCGACAAAGGTTTTCGCGGATCCAGGGACTCGCAAAAGGATGCCCATTGTCGCGAAGCCAGCTTGTTCATGTGACGCTGTATTTTCTTTTGTGTTTGTCTAGCCAATCTCAAATCATGATTGGACTTCGTTCGTCTATATCTCCGCTCCGCACGACGGCGAATTGCTCGAACTTTTTGCTAGTTCGATGTCGAAATCGGTGCGGGAAGAACTCGAAAGCAAATGCGTGGTTGTTTGTATGGCATCCTTTATCGCGCCCTGTAGGTTATAGGAGGTGCCGTCACGACAACAGTCTTCCATTATTATTTTGTATTTAGGCCAATCGGTGCACTGGACGGTTCTGGAAGACTTGGAGCTAGTCAAACCTTCGATCTTCAAATAGGTTGGGATGTGGTCGCTACCCCTTGTTTCTAAATCCGAAAACCAGTGCACTCTTCTCGAAAGCGAACGTGAAACGAGGGTTAGGTCCAAGCAGCTGCTATACGCTGATCCACGCAGATAAGTAGGGCTTCCATCATTTGACAAGCAAAATTCGCGTTCACAGGCAAAGGACACCAACGTTCTGCCTCTAGAGTTAACTTTGGAGCTTCCCCATAGGTAATGATGGGCTTTAATGTCACCGGTGAGCACCCACGGCTGTGGAGTCGATGTCGAAATTCCCCGTAGGCGCTCACAATCTAGACGGCTTGCTGGAGATAAATAGGCTCCAAGAATTGTGAACGTGAGCTTTTTCTTCTTCACTGTTAAGCAAACGTATTGATTTGCTTCGTCAGGAGGCACTGGGTGGTGTACATAAGTCAAGTCACGGCGTATAAACACAACGACCTTGCTGCACTCTCCGTGGGTAGAGGAAATAAAGCACTCATACCCGGATAGTCTGATGGGAGCTGACAGGTTGGGCTCGCAAATCCCGATAATGGGGAATTGGTGCGTAAATACAAACTGTCTAAAGTCAGACATGCGTGACTTAAGCCCTCTGGCGTTCCACTGAAAGACAGATGCATTCTTGACTTCCTCTTGAAACGACGGCATCTCTCGGGCCGTGGTTTTACCCTAGAGCCGCAAGCACCGGACTCAAGGTGTCCAGCACCTGTAGTGCGCTCTGTGCCGACGGGGTTTTCATGCTGCTCAGTAGAATGCGCATGGCGTCCATAAGTGACTTCAGCATCACTATTACTTGGCGATCCTCAGTCGTCGTCCCATCCGCGGTTCGTGAGGTCATTGAGGGCGGCGCAATTTGATGTGACTCCGAGGCAGGTTGTGCTCGTGGAAGTGTAGGCCACTCTTCAGAAGGTGAGAGTGTTGCCCCCGTCTTCGTTTTCGCACTGTCGGTCTTTGTGGAAGTTGGCATTGATACGGTGGCCGCTTTGCCGGAAGATGGTGTATATCTTTCCGTAGATGTAACTCTTCATGCTGCTCTTCGGTGCCGATGTCGTCGTCGCCTGAGAGTTGCGGCAGCCCCTCTGTGTGTTGAATGGTCCCGTACCATACGTTTGTAGGCGAAGAAACTACAAGAAACTCGTCTGATAGCGGCCTCCTATCGACGTTTGCAATCGGAGACCAGTTGCTGTCGTTCTTGAGCGTACGCGGGACAAACGCAAAATATGTGATCAAGTGTTTCTGGCACCTGACAGTATTCACAATTTCAGCTAGTATCACTGCAACCTGTGAGATGTCTACAGTATAACGCTCGGTGAATGCGACACCAAGGCGAATCCAGTGCACCGTGCTTGTTTGGTTTCTTTTGAGCTTGTGAGGCATACGGGAATTTAATTTCTGAGTCTCATTTATGCACTGGCTTGTGTCGTCAATCTGGTTGAGTCCATTTCACCAACGTAGAGTTGCGTATTACGCAACGAAGAGCGTTCGTGTCTGACCCATTTGCATTTGACAGCTGTGGAACGGACATTTGAAATAGTAAATTATTGGGTGTGCAACATTTCATATGGGTAAAGGTCAGCACATAGGGATTATACGAAAAATCAGAGTCCATCCTGTCAACTTCCTCTGCTGCCGTGTAGTTCACGCACTCGCCTTTGTCCACGCATTTAGAAGTTCGTGTATTACAAATTCTGTTTCTAGTTCCTCATCTGACGTGTAATACCGCACTGAATCAAGTCGCCATCTGGTTCGGATGACGTGGAATAGACGCATATTTGTCTTTAGGGTTCTGTGTTCCGCGTTCGGATGGGGGTGAAATGTAAAAACGCCTGTGTACCATGCATTGGGTGCACGTTAAAGGGTCACTAAAGGCAAATAGTAAGTCAAGCTTAAGTGATAGGTTAATGGTCGAGGAAGCCTAAGGCGTCTGTATCATCGCGAACACAATTTTGGTAATCGAAGAATTGAGGTAAATGTAGGACACGAATTGCGGCTCACCTGCAACATTCAAGACTAGCCCATGACGAAGGCACTCCTCATTTCTGTCACCAGTACTCAACCTCTCGTAATAAAAAGATAATTGCATTGCATTATAAGACGGAAGAAAATGCTACTTGCCCAGTTCTATTCGATGTTTAGAAAAAGAGTCATTAACGGTACTGTTGACAACGATGCGGGCGGTCGAAAGGTTTCATTTTCGCTCGATTCTGCTCCGCCCGCGGCATTGCGTTTGAGTAGTTTCGTTATCGCGTATACTGCTGCGCTGGTTTTTCTTGCTCGCGAAACTCACGCAAACTGCAAGTAGCAGAGATTCCCATGTCCATATGATGTCGCGGGATGCCCCAGCGGTCCACGCCACTTCACCATGGGCAGCTACAGCGGCAGATCCAACGCTCTCGACTTGGTTTCTCCGCGGCCGCGCGGTTGCGTTTTGCGACCGTAGTTCTGCGCAAAAAACTGCAGCGCCCTCTGTCGGGCGCTGTTTTAGCCAAAGATGGCTGTAAAAGGCGGGGATGGCGTACGCAACGTCACCACTCCCCCGCACGGGGGAGTGGTGACCACTGACCACGTACGTGTAACTAAAACTAGACAGTTTAGTTACACGTACGTAGAGGCTTTGCGTACGTAGAGCTTCTACGGGTCGGCAGTGCGCATGCGTAGAACGTAGCGGGCGCGCGCGCGTCTCACGGACGTACGTGAGATTCAATTCTTTGCGTGCGTTTCTTGCGCGCGTAGACAGCTTCGCGCGGGAGTTTCGCAAGATCACGAACAAGCGATAGCGGGCCGCGCGCGCGCAGACGGTTCGCATCGAAACACGGCGACAGGATTGAATTGGCTACCGCCGTGTTCACATTTCTCGATAGATGGAGCTACGGGGTCCCTCTTGGCGTGCGTCGCGTACGTGTAGCTAAAAGCGTTTCAGATGGCGTGCACGTAAGGTACGTAGGCTTTTCACGTTTGCGTACGTGAAGCCTCTACGTACGTGTAACTAAAACTGTCTACTGTCTAGTTTTAGTTTAGCGTACGCTATACGCTGTAGTGTAGCCTACGGTAAGCAGCGCACGTTTTTTACAGTTTTAGTTGGCCAGGGAGATTTTCGGATCTCGGAGGCCACATGCCGTCGTTGCAGCTATTTCCCGACTGTAGCGATAGGTGACGCTGACATATGATAACAAGCCGCATTCTCTATCAGCTCCCTCTGACATCACCGTCATCGAGTCAATTCGAGCGCTTGGAGGCAGTGCGCAGAAAGGGACTTCGCTTGGCGATGGGAGTTCCTATGGCGGCTTCAAACAAGAAAGTCACTAATGAGGCAGAGTCTCTTCCACTCCGCCTCTTGGCATCTCAGGCCTTGCTGACGCAGCTATTAAGGCTAGGCGAGTCACGCGCAGGCACGGCGCTTCTCCGGCGGCTAAGAGCAAGAACTCGCTCACATTTCCATGCGGCGCTGAACACCTTCCGATTTCTAGGACTGGATTGGCCTATACGAAGTCGCCTTGACCCGCCATGGTCTTTTTCGGACGTTACCTGCAACCTCAATGTACCCCACCTACCGACGAAACGCACAATTTCAACTGCCGAAGCAAAGTTTATTGTGCTGGTCCACTTGAGCACTGTCTTTCAAAGCCATCTACAAGTGTATACAGACGGTTCGGTGTGCGCACAAACAGACAGCTGTGCAGCGGCATTGTGCATACCATCACTTGATGTGTCATGGTCTGGCCGACTGGATCGCGTAGTTTCCTCTACAACAGTAGAAAGCGCCGCAATCACCGCGGCTTTGCGGAAACTACGGGCCTTTTCTGCACGAGATGTCGTGGTGCTGACGGATTCCAAGTCAGCATTACAGAGATTACATCGGGGCCTACCTCTAGAGAAATTTACAAGGCAGTCTCTGGCACTGATTACCGACCTAACGAGCAAAGGATTTAACATAAGGTTTCAATGGATTCCATCACACGTAGGAATTGATGGAAACGAGAAAGCTGACGACCTTGCACGCCTAGCGCTGACATGTGTCCCAAAAGTGAAAGCTCCAAAAGCTTTTCAAAACCCTAAGGGTGCAATCCGCCTTCACTTTAGAGAGATGCACAAGAATCCACACGAATCCTGTGTGACTCATGGATGTACACGGGAACAAGCGACGCTTTTATACCGCATCAGGACCGACTCCGCGTACACCCCAGCTTGGTTATTCAAGACTGGGCTTCGCGCTTCCCCACTCTGTGTTTTCTGTGGTGACATTGGCGACATCGAACATTTCATTTGGCTATGCCCGCAGTTTGACACAAAGAAAAGCGATGGTCTACAACCTACAAAAAAGCGGTCTCACGCACAGGACCTTTGAAGACGTTGTTTTCCCCGGAGGGCCCGCGGCATTCAGGAAGAGAGCGCAACGACTGCTGATAGCCTTCCTGCGAGACACGGGGCTCATCGACACCTGGTGACACACCCCTGATCTCAACTCGAAGGAGGATCAGGCGGAACAATTGCCGGCTATGTATGCCAGGCTAACCCCGCCTGCTTCAACATCACCATCACCACCACCACCACCACCTATAGAATGTTTCTTTCGTTAGGCTTCAACTTGTTCGAAACGAGAAGCGATCTCGAAATCACAAGATTATCCATAATACTCTGTCGTCGAAGTGGCCTGAGACTAAGCGAAAGCCGTTTACACGATCATTTCCTACGAACGATGTGGATTTTACAAAAGCAACGCCAAATTCAATTCGAAGCGGGCAGCCGGGACTGCGGACATGTTTCACGCAAACTCCGCAAACCACGTAAAAACGCTAACTCGTACGCCCGCTATACCCGCTATTTCGTTTTGCGTTCAGCGCATGCGCAGTGAGGACCCGCTATTTTTTAGCGTACGCAATGGTATAGCGTACGCTGTACTAAAACTCTATTTTTTAGCGTACTCAATGGTATAGCGTACGCTATACTAAATCTCTAATACGTACGACTAGGGGCATTCAGTGCAGGTATACTCTTGTACACAATGTCCTGCGCCTTTTCGACAGAAACTCTTTTGGAAAAGGAAGGTGGCTACCGACCGTAGAGAGAGGCTTGTGAGCGACGTGAATCCCTGCCTTTTGTTACAATCGGCTTGCAGGGGTAGTGACCTTCGAACCTCTCCCAGCCCGCTGTGACGAGTCGCTTTGTAAAGCCAACAATGTGCCTCCTTCGGACAGCCCAACGGCGCCAGCAAGGCTAGCCACGTTTGCCCGACCGAGTATTGTTGGTTCGCTGTCGCCTTCATGGTCTAATTGGAGCAAGAGAACTGCAAAAGGGTGTTTTTCGTCGCTTCCTCACGGGCCCCAGTAATCGTCACAGTCGTTTGAGAGACGCGGCGGCTAACTGCGGAGTCGGCTCTGGAAGCAAGAGGCGCCAGTTTGAGTCAAGCGTGACAACCCCTGTCTGCGAGGACCGCCTCCGCTCAGTGTTCAGTGAAACAAAAGTGCGGACGTGAGTGTGTGAACCCTCTCCCTCAAAGGCGGTAGACTACGACGACTTTGGACGGTCCGATTGGACGAAGGTTGGACAGCAGTTTTCCCTCACCTAGGGATCTAGGGAGAACAGAAGGTTTTTAGGCAGCCATTCTCGGCTGCTCAGTGTGCTTCGTGCTTCGTTTTCAGTCATGCTAGACTGATGAAATGTAACGTTCTCCTGTCTTCATGTAAATATTGTAAATAAATCCCGTAAACCTAGTTCTCGATGCGAGCAAGTTCCTCCCTTCAACCACGTCCCAAGCGTGGATGAGTTGGACGACGGCATGGGCCCGCTACCACTTTACATGCCTGACTCCAACTCGTACACCCTCGCAGGACACTGACGTCTCGGACGTATAGTCGCATGGTGTCGAGACACGGCGCCGTTGCCGGGGTGATTGTGCAGTCGCAGTCTTCCTTTTCATTCTCGTTGAGTCAGCGAGAGGTGAGGTGAATAAATGTCCTTGTATGCGTTCATTCCAAGGTCACGGATTACTGTGTTACTTCTGGAGGGGCGGGGACGAGCAAATCCTTTCGGCTCTCTCCCGAAAAATGACAGGTTCGGTCACTTTTTTTCACGAGGATATCTAAGAAGGTAAGCAGAATTTTCGCATTCCACTGTAAACTGTATAGCCGGCTCTGCAGTTCAAGTGCGCGAGCAAATTGTCTACCTCGGATGACTTCACCACCCAAAAACAATCGTCCACGTAGCGTACAAACATTTTTGGCTTGGGAGTGAAAATGCAAAGCGCCTGGTCTTCTATGTCCTCCATGGCGAGTTGAGATTGCGACACCCATAGCAATTCCACTAGTCTGTAGAACTGGTTGTTGAAAGAGAAATTGTGAAAGGCAGAATTTCAATAACCGACAGATGTGATTGATAGAAAGGGGAGTGGGGGATGACGTTCGAGCTCGCAACGTGTTGCAGAAAGCGCGATTGGCACAGACACATTAGTGAACAGCGAAGCCACATCAATTCCGTTTTTCCGGTGAGAGAGAGCACCTTATGAAGATACTTTGACAGGGCTCGTAGCGGGGTAAACGTAATGTCTGTTATGGGCCGTCGAGCAATTCCAGTTTTATGAATCTTCAGGAGGCCGTAGGAACGTAGGACGCACGTCGTCAAGCAACTCGGTAGTCTTTCAGTGTCTGCTTAGTTGCATCGGACACGGAATAAGCAGCTTGGTCCTCCGCATTCGCTTGTCTTAGAAGCTTAACCGTTCTCACCTTTCCTCCGCTATTGTCCTGTCGCGTAAGGCATTCGATATGTCGACCATAATGCGGCTTCGACCACTGTACCCATCCGCGCATCAGTGATACCATGTAACCACGACACCCCGAGTTTCATGACGTTAGAGCAACCCTTGTATCAAACCCTACAGAACCCGTGCTTAATTAGACGCGGGTTTTGAATTTGGGTCCAAAAGGCTGCAGAAGCCATGGCTTCAAGTTCTCGCCACACTATCCGCGTCAGGTCATCTGATGAAGATGGTCGCTACGCTCCTAGCCTGTCGTCACCAGGGGATGTCACAGCTGGGTTCGGCAGGCGTGCGAACGGCGTTGCAATGCGGCGGCTCTTGGCCTGCTGATTGCGTTGACACTCTTTCATGATGTTTTGTACTTGTTCACAATTTTTGCACATTAGCAGGCTGAAAGCATCGTCAGCGATATCCTTCAGTATATGCCCAACCTTGTCTGACTCAGCAATAACGCTGTCGGCCTTACGGCACAGAGCCAGCATGTCCTGTATGTAAGAGACGTATGATTCTGTGGACGTCTGGGCGCGGGTGGCTAGTTCTTTTTTAGCGTTGCTCTTCCACCCGGCGGGACGGGCTAACAAGTCCCTCAGCTTCCGTTTGCACGTATCCCATTCGTTAAGCTCTTCCTCATGGTTGTCATACCACACCTTCACCGTGCCTTGTAGGTAGAAGACGAAGTTAGCCAACATAATCGTCGGATCCCATTTGTTGCGGGCACTTAAAGGCTCATACGTGACGACCTAGCATTCCACGTTGAGGTGGTCGGTGCCGCAGAACATTCCCGGATCCCGCGGCTGAGCCAGCACAACCGTTGGGGTTGTAGGCATTGACTGCTTCACAATTTTTGCACATTAGCAGGCTGAAAGCATCGTCTGCGATATCCTTCAGTATATTCCCAACCTTGTCTGACTCAGCAATATCGCTGTCGGTCTTACGGCACAGAGCCAGCATGTCCTGGATGTAAGAGACGTATGATTCTGTGGACGTCTGGTGTAAGGATTGGGGTCAGGCATGAAATAAATGGTAGCTGGCCCATGCCGTCGTCCAACTCATGCACGCTGAGGATGTTGTTGAAGGGAAGGGCTTGTTCTCATCGAGAACGAGGAATACGGGATTTATTTACAGCTTGAGTTGAGTTGAGTTGAGTGGTTGTAGGCTAGTGGTGGGATTAGCCTTGCAGTAGCTGCCGGCGATTGCTCCACCGTAGCGACACTTAAAATACATAAATCATAGCATCTACATGAGAACGTAACAGTTTATCAGTCTAACATGACTGAAAGAGAATGCACACCCAGCAGCCGCGCAACGGCTGCTTATAAACACTGTCCTCCCTAGGTGAAGGAAAACCGCCGTTCAACCTTACACCAATTCGGAGCATCCAAAGTCGTCGTAGCCGACCCGCCTTTGAGGGGGAGGGTTTACACACATACTTCCGCACAGGTTTCACTGACCACACCGAAGTGAGAGGGTTTTCGCAGGCAGGGTCTTGCCCCGAGCAGGCGCCTCTTGATCCCAGAGTTTACCCCGCAGAGAGTGGCCGCCGCGTCTGTCCATTGACTGTGACGACTTCCCGTGAGACCGCACCGCAAAACATCTTCCAGGAGTTCTCCGCTCCAAACAAACTGTGACGGCGACCGCGAATCGACCAACAATACCCTAGACATGCCGGCGCCGTCCGACTGCTGACGCGGCGCATTGTTGTTTTCACAAAGCGAGTCGTCGCAGCGGGCCGGGCAGGGTTCGACGGTCGCTTCCCCGAAGTTCACCAGCCCTCGCAGCTGCAGCGGGCTTGGGCTTGGGCTTTTGCAGGTTGGCACCCCTGCAGGCCGATCGTAACAGCTCCTCCATGGCCCGGAAAATCTCGACTGGCCAGTGCTGATAACCGCTGGCCAGGAAGAGAATGGCTGGTGGCAAGTGGGGGATGCCTTGGCTTGCAGCGACCAGCTGTGGTGATGACACCGCCCCAAAACATCTAACAAGGACACGCAACTGCAAAGGGAACCCCACAACCCGGCTCTGCGCCGAGATGGCGTATCTTGGATCTCACTTTAGACCCGCAAGGCTTCAAAGAAAACAAGTGCAAAAACAACAAATGCTGCATTTCGCTACGCCAATTTTTGAAAGAATTTCGCGCTGACAAATTGAGAAATCATGGAGGGAGTCCTGCTAAATGAGAGGGGATCTTTTTGGCTTAACAAAATTAACAAGAACAACCTCAAAATTTAGGCGGGATCCCTAAACGCAGAATTCAGATTAGCCTGCTCAAACCATCC
This sequence comes from Dermacentor andersoni, assembly GCF_023375885.2. NCBI lineage: Eukaryota > Metazoa > Arthropoda > Arachnida > Ixodida > Ixodidae > Dermacentor > Dermacentor andersoni. Next base: position 107,385,888 of record NC_092814.1, read on the forward strand.
GCATTACTATGCAACTTTCCCTTCTGATATCTAGCGGAGAAGTTGTACTCTTGGAGAGCGAGGCTCCATCGGAGCAAGTGGCCATTTTTGTGTGACATTTGATTGAGCCACGTCAGAGGACAGTGGTCGGTCTCGAAGATGAACCTCGCTCCGTACAAGCAACACGACAATTTCCGGGCTGCCCAAACTAAACAAGCACATTCCTTCTCTGAAGCGCTGTAGGCTTCCTCTCTTACAGTTAGTTTACGGCTGGCATAGAGGATAGGATGTACGCCATTATCGTCGCCGACCTAAGTACCACGCCCATACCCCTGTCGTTTGCGTCGCACTGAACTATGAATTCCTTTGTGTAGTCTGGCACGCGAAGCACAGGACGAGAAAGCAATAGCGTTTTCAAACCTTGGAAAGCGTTCTCTTTGTCCTTATCTCAGAGCACGTTACTCGGTGCTCCCTTTCGTAGGGCGTCCGTTAAAGGGCTTGCTATTTGCGAGTAATTCGGAATGCACCCTTGATAGTACCCCACAAGTCCCAAAAAATGAACGAATGTCTGTTTTCGTGCGTGCCAGTGAAAATTCTCCAATCGTAGCTATTTTCAGCTCGGCCGGCCGTTTCGTGCCCTGGCCGACAACATGGCCTACATAAGTAACCTGCGAACAGCCAAATCTACACTTTTCCGCCTTCATCGTTAAGCCTGCTTCCCTCAACCGTGAGAACACCTGTTTGAGGTGCGATACGTGCTGTTCCCAGCTGTCCGAAAAAATTGCTACATCATCAAGATATGGCAAGGCGAACTCCTGCAAGTCTTTTAGGACAATATACATTAACTTAGAGAAGCTAAACGGCGCGCTTCAGCCCGAAGCTGAGGGCGAGAGGGCGACAAGTGCCTACAGGTGAGATAAATGCGGCGTATATAGCGGCTGGCACTTTCTGAAAGGGGAACTTGCCAGTATCCCCACACGAGATCTATAGTTGAAATGTATTTAGCAGTGCTAACTCTTTCAATTCGTTCCTCAATGTCGGATATCGGGTGCAGCTGATCCCTAGTGATGGCATTTAACTTTCTGTAGTCAACACACGGACGAGGGTCCAATTATTAGGGGTTTCTGCAAGTATTAGCGGTGACGTGTAGTCACTCTCAGCGGGCTCAGTAACTCCCAACTCCAGCATGCGCTGTATCTCTGCCTCCATAATTTCTCTCTGTCGTGGGGACACCCTGTAAGGCTTTGATCTTACGGGTTCGGTTGATGCTCTATTTCATGCGTTATTAGTTCGGTTCTACCTGGCCGATCGCTGAATCTATCGAGATATTCCACCAACAGCCCTCTTAGCTCGTCTAGCTGCTCGGGTCTGAGAGCGTGCGAGCTTGCTGAATGTGTTACCACTTGTTCCAGGATGATTTGAGAGTTGTAGGTCGCCTTATACTCATTAAACTCGGTACTAGTGTCATCCTTGTCATCCTGCTCTTTGATGGTAAAGTTAAAGACTCCGCTCCGCTCTACGTACGGCTTCATCAAATAGCAGTGGTATGTATCCTCACCTCCTTCCTGCGACCGGGCATTTTCAGAGCATAGTATCTGAAAGTTTGTGCAACACTTTAACGGGTCCGTCCCAGTGAACGTCAAGCTTGTTCTTTCTTGAAGGTTTGAGGACCGTTACCTGGTCTCCGGCGTTAAACGTACGAAGCCTCGCATTCTAGTAGTAATAGAACTGGACGTTCTTTTGAGCTACTCCCATGTATTTTTCGACTAGTTTTTGTGTTGCACTTAGCCGTTCCAGCAGGTTTAGCACGTATTATACCACTGTTGAACTCACATCCCACATCTCTCTTAACATTCTTAGTGGAGAACGGAGTGTCCTCCCATACACTAGTTCTGCTGGCGAGAACCCTGTAGCCTCATGAGGAACCGTTCGCAAAGCAAACAAAGTGGCCGGAAGGCAATTCTCCCAGTCCTCCTTGTGCTCGTAACAGGGCGCCTGCAAAACTCGCTTAAGCACTGAATGCCACCTCTCTACACTATTTGACTGAGGGTGATAGAACTGTATATCAACTTTACCGTGCGCACATTTGTAAGAATCTGGAAGTCAGTGAGCTGGTGAATACTGACCCTTGATCCGCCTGAATTTCGGCTGGAAACCCAACTCGTGCGAATACTGTCAAAAGCGCGCCTACTACTTCTGTGGAGCTGAGCTCTTTCAGAGGGATTGCTTCCGGAAACTTTGTAGCCGGACACGGCATGGTAAACAAGTACCTGTAACCCGACTTTGTCTTTGGTAGAGGCCCTACTGTGTCTATCACAAGTTGTCTGAAAGGTTCTGTTATTAAGGGCACTACTTTTAGTGGAGCTTTCCATGTTTCTCCTGGTTTACCCGAGCGCTGGCAGGCGTCGCATGATCTTACAAAGTTTTCCACGTCTTTGAAACAGCCAGGCCAGTAGTATTCCATAAGCAATCTTTCCTTTGATTTGTTTATGCCTTGGTGGCCAGACCACCCATTTCCATGACAGAGACTCAAAAGGTCCTCCCTGTACTTAGTAGGTATGACTAACTGATCTAGAATCCTACCCTTTCGGTCTCTGTAGTGCCGATACAACAATCCTCCTCTCTCTTGTATCGTCACGTTGCGCCTAGCAATGCCTTGTTTAGCGGTGTGATGTAGTTTAGCTAAGCTGTCGTCATTCTTTTGCTCGGCTGCCAGTGACTCTGTCCACACGTAAGAGCTGATCAAAGTTCTTTGAGGCCGGTGACAGTAACGACCCTGTCTCGCTTGCGAGTGCGTTAGCTGGCGCTTCCTGCAGGCGTGAACTTTGACAACCTAGCGATACGCTTTCATTGAGCTGGTCAGCTGGCAGGCTTTCCTCAACCGTTTTTTCGTCCCTCGAGCCTAGCTCGGATTCGGTTACTGAAGTTACCTGTTTTGCTACTTCCGTTGGAGCAGCTTTTGCATTTTCAGCCGAAAGCGACGCGATTTTACGAGCTTGGCTTCGCGTCAACGTCTTTACTACGCCCCATCCCAGTTTAAGCCCCTTGTCCCGCAGTAACTGATCCGACCGATTCGAAAAAATGTAAGGGTACTGCAGCGACAAGAATTTGGAAACTGCAGCCTCGGGGACGAGGTCTCCGAACGGTCCACTGATTTTGACTTTGGCCATGGGTAGACACACGCTGTGGTTTTCTACAACCTGGTTGATCAATACTACTTCTCCAGTGAAGTCATCTATCGTCACGTGAGACGGATGGACAATGTACATAGTGGCGGCACTGTCTCGCAGCACCCGGCATGCTTTGCCATTAACTTGCAGGTCATGAAGATATAGACTTAAAAGCTCCATATTGTCGTTTTTTTCATCCACGTATAGCAGAAAACTACGCTAGGCTTCCCGCAGTTTACTGCGATATGTCCGAGTTTGTGGCACTTATAGCAGCGGATCGGTCTAAAAGATTCGAATTTCCTTTTCTGCTCTTGTACGGTTTCCCCGTTTCATTTCTCGTCGCTCTTTTCTGAGGGCTTTTCCTCCATGCCTACAGGCTCCGGTCGTCTAGTCTGCGAACCCTTTTTGAACGGAAATGGTTTCCGCGGTCCATTTCGGCCGTCCCAATTTCTGTCCTCGGCGTTCAGCTTTGTACGCGTTGCGTACTCTTCGGCTAATTCAGCCGCCCTTTCCACAGTGTTTACATTTCCTCTGTCTTCCACCCACAGCTTCACAGACTGTGGGATGCTTTTGTAAAACTGCTCTAGACATGCATTCAACAATCATGTCTCTGTTCTCGTACGCTTCCGCGCTTTTCAACCACTGATTACGGACTCAGCAACTATTACAGAAAAAAAACAATTTTGTGTCAGTACTCGGGAATCAATGAAGAACAAAATTTCAGAATAGGAAGTCGTGAGGGAACGCATTCGATAGCCTCACAGGGCTCCATGAAGCCACTGTATGTACAGATGCCGACATGCTTATATAAGGTGTCCCAACTATCATGCACCAAGATTTAAAGATATGCAAGTGCCACGTAGCTGGACAAAATCTAATATTGTTTGCTATCGCTTGGAGATACTCAGATTATTTTTGCAATTCACCTAATTGCATAATTAGTCTTGATTAACTTCTAAAATATTGTAATTAGATAAAAAGTGTAAATGAGAAAATTGTAGAGCAACATGAAAACTTCCGATACAGCTTTCGGTTGCTCAATATGTGCTACATAAAAGTGTTTTTGCGATCGTGAGGGAAGCCCACGAATACACGCAAAATTTCCGCGCGACTGCTCGCTCGAGGCCCTCGAGGTTCGCGGTCGAACGCGGCGGCGTAAGCGAGCGAAGATGAAAGAGCGAATGCAGAGCGGGCGATGAAAGACGCTAGCCGCAAACGGCGGAGACCTATGAGAGCTGCCCATTCAATGACGTGGTCGCGGGATACTGGTGTCATGCGGACCCGCCCGACCGCTCGATGCTTACTCGTACCTGCTCTCAACCAGACCGCTCGTTTCCTACTAGCGTCAGCTTGGGCCAGCTCTCTTTGGTTTGCTTGGTTTGGTCTCGTTCGTGCTTGTTTCGATTGTCATGGTTTGAGCTTGTTTAGGAATCCGAGTGTATACGGTACGCGAATTGTGTAGTACTTTCTGGAAGCCACGCGGCACCAGCGATTACACTTGAACCTTTGACGAGTCGTGTATAAAAGCCGACGCACTTGACCAGCAGATAAGATTTTCGACGATCGCCGACTCTGCTAAATATTGTTGTGCCCGTACAACCAGTCCGGATTTCGAATCTACAAGATGCAGAATTCATCCTGCGAACGGCCTTTGGACAAACCCGGGGCTGCGCCGAAAGGCACAGCGCCCTAACGCTCCCTTGACAAGTCAAGATGCTGCGCCTCCAGGCAGCGGCGTCCTGTGAAGGAGCATCGGCGAGCGACATGTCCAAATGTGCAACAAAGTGCTAGACAGCCCGGCGCCGTATTTCCTTACACCTGGAGGCCACCGCGCGCGGCAATTTTGAAGCGGGTGGACAGCGCGGTCGCTGGTTGGACCTCTCGGACGACCGTCGAGTGCTGGCTTTGTATTGGGCCGTTTGAGTGACAATCGTTTCTCGGGCTTTATAAGCCCCGACGCCGCCGCCTGGAGAAACGGATCCACCGAACCACCGTGAGCCGAGTGCCGCTCTCGAGTGGAGTGAGATGTGTTACGCGTTGGAGTCTCGCCGGACGTCGCCGTGCGGGAACAGTCGCGTTTGCTGTTAGCTCTGTAAGGATTCGAGCGGCCGTAGTTGTCGGGAGGACCTTGAGGCGACATGATTAGGCGAACAGGGTTTATTTGCAGGATTTACATTTAAAACAAGACATACATCGACAGTCTAGCGTGACTCCCATATGGAGCACGCAAGACGACGCATACAGCAAACAGCTTACGAGTACATTTCGAGCCTGACAACGAGCACGCAGCTCACTAGTACATTTCTAGCATGACAACGAACACACAGCTCACTACGACGAGCACACAACGAGCACACTCTAGCAGCCGACAATCGCTGCTTATAAGCTCTCGCCCCCCCCCCCCCCCCCCTCGATTCCAAGCGAACGGAAACGTTCGTCCAGTCATCGTTCGACGTCACCGAAGATGACCCGCCCTTTTGGAGGAGGCGAGCTCACACACTTGTGTTGCACACACACACACAGGTGTAAAGGTCCGGAGCCGACGTCAGAGGGCTTCGTGGAACTCTGCTCCGTCAAGGGTGGCGCTGCCGAGTACCACATTCCTGAGCTGACCCCGCGCCACGTGGCTGGGGGTTATTCGCAGATCTCTGAAGTGCGCCCCGTCCGGTTGGTTGGGAACACGTGCAGCGGGCTGAAATAGCTGGCACGTTGTCACCCCGTACGGCCATTCCTAACAGCTCTCGGCCCGCGTGCCGATCCGATCTTGTCCTGTGTAATGACCTGTATATAGTGTACAAAGCCCTTTTGTTATTCTCACTGACGCCTGACTCGGAGTCTTCGCTACCAACGCTCTGTCACGAAACGGGTGACGAGCGCTACGGGACCACCTCAAAGTCGCAACAATATCTCTCTAATTCTTTGCCTGAATATATCATGAAATAGAAACACGTATAGAACTGAGCTCAAATTTCGCATTAGGGAGTATCGTAATCGTCGGTGAATTTTTTCGTTCAGGTTTGGTTCGGGTTCAAGCACGCTGCAGGAATACTCGTTCGGGTTCGGGTTCAGTACCGGCCGAAATTGCGGTTCGAGTACGGTTTTCTGTTCGGGTTCGGTTCGACACCCTGGCAGTTTATCTTACACTTTATTATTATTACACACTTTATCCATATATGATGGTGATCGTCATCATCATTTGGTTATTTTTATGTCCACTGCAGGACGAAGGCCTCTCCCAGCGATCTCCAATTACCCCTGTGTTGCGCTAGATGATTCCCACTTGCGCATGCAAATCAACAAGCCCCCCGCTTCTTTGACTTCCTCGCATTACCCGTAACAACTGCAGCTCCCGTCAGGTTTCTAAGATGCGCCACCGCAATGTACATATCGCTCTACTTTCCACTTTTTCAAACTGCTCCTTGATCTTAGACTTGCTCTACATGTGCTCCCGATTCAGCTCTCAATTCCTGCCGATCGCCCCCTCGCAACGCTTGGCGGTCCGCAGCACTCGACTCAGCTCAAGAAACTCCATTCAGACAGACCACGCACACCGACGTGAGTTTATTCTTCATGCAAGTACTAATCCTGAAACTTGCAAGGTGACGTTCGTGCCCAGCTAAGCCCACTCACGATTGCCGAGCCCTGCTGCCTGAGGCCTCGTGCCTCGAGATCCACGTGCACGCCGGGCCGCCCGACAACGTCCTTTTTAAATGTTATTTCTCTCTTCAAACGTAGCCGCAACCTAGCGTTATGGAAGTTGACCGAACGAACTCCATAACAGGAATAACAAATAATGAAGCAGAGATGAACGACACGGAGCCGACGTTCAACAGCAACAGCGGAGAAGCACTATGCAGGGCCGGACCGTGGGTGATGCTACTAGCGCGATATCAGAAGAAAGAATGCATCGCAACGTCGAAGACGCAGAAGGAGTTCTCATACGTACACAGCAAGGGGCAGAACACGAATGATGGAAAACGGCAACAAGCCCTCAACAACAAGCCCCTCAAAAGCCATGGGGCCACAACGCAAGCAAGCCACGTCCTCGCTGGCCAACGACCCTACCGCTACCAGAAAACCATTACAAGATTGTTTACAGACCTAAAGTCGGTGTGAAAGTATCAAACTGAAAAGACGGAGTGATTGCAAGAGGATTAGCCCAAGCATGCGGAGTCACACACCTGGAGCTCTACGCCAAAGTGATCATACAGACACAGTGGCAACAAAACTTAATTCTGGCAAGTACCGAAGAAGAGGATTGAGCACTTAAACTAGCAGAAATAACAAGCATCGAAATAGGAGAGGCAACATACGAAGTCACACCGTACCTCAAGCCAATTCCGGGCACTGTACGTGGCGTTGTTCACGGAATAGAGGAAGGCACCACCGACGAGCAGCTAGTCGATCTACTAGCAACTACCAACATGTGCAAAATCCTGTACGCTAGAATGCTGCGAAGATCGACGTCGGCAGTGATCACCTTCGAGGGCCCGCACATGCCGTTCTACGTTAAAGTTGGATGTACGCTCACCCGCTGCAGACCCTACAGAAAGTCAGTCCAGTACTGCAGATCTTGCGGGAAGATAGGACACAGACAAGACGTCTGCCCTGATCCAAACGACGAAGTATGTGACAACTGCGGAGAACACAACGCGGATCCAAATAACCACCAATGCGAACCGAAATGTAAGCTCTGCAGAATGCCCCATGAAACGGCGAGTAGAGACTGTCGAAGGAAGCTGAAACCGGCCCTGCCACCGTTGAGAGTCAGGGAGCGGTCAAGGTCGAGACAGAGAAGCTTCTGATACCAGGCCAGCGTAGTAACTACCAACGACAACAAGCACATGATGACCATGTCACCTTCGCCACAGACAAAAAGATCCAGATCCAAGTCGGGATCGAGATCGAGGGAAAGAAAACAGAACGTCCCCTGAATAACGGCAACGGGCGTGGAACACGACAACACCCAGCGCAAGGTAAGCTGAGCCAACGTCATCACAGGGCACAATCATACGTCGAGGGAAAATAAAGGCGTTCAAACCACAAGACACTCGAGGTACGAAGACACAATAATGATTCTCCGAACACAGAACGATGAATTGAAGCGAGAGCTAGAACAGCAAAAGAAGAAGACACAAGAGAAGGAAGCCAGCACAGAAAAACAGCTCGAATACCTCATGCGAGAAAAAGAACAATTACGGAGAGAACAGACCCAGAAATCGCATACACCACTACCGCGGTCTTCATCCCCACTACTACCATCATCACCAACATGACGAGAGCCATCAACACTGTCGAACCAAGCGGTGATAACCCAGAACGACCTCAAGACACTTGAAGACCGTATCAAATACAACGTGACCGTCATGACGGAAACCACACTGTCCACAGTAACGCAGGTTATGCAAACCACGGTAACACAGATGATACAGACTGGGTTCCAATCTCTCAAGAGCGAAATAGAGAACCAGATTCAGGTTCTACAGACCAAAATGACATAATCGGGAGAAAGTTTCAGGCAACGCATCCACATGCTAGAGGAAAGAGATAATGCTCGCAAGAAATCTAAGTACCCTGCGAGAGAAGCCAAGATAATGCAGACCCTAAGCGAACAAGATAGCGAGGATAACTAAAGAGAAAGATGACTACAAGCAACACCCACGGCTGAAAATTTGGCAATGGAATTGTCATTCTATCCGAAGTAAGAGAAGCAACCTTGTACAATTCTGCACGCAGTTTGACCCAGATATTATAGCCTTACAAGAAACCGAAGCTGAAGACTTCAAGGTCAGTGGTTACCTCACTCACGTCACCGACGGTAAAACGAGGACAGCAATCCTGACCAACAAGGCCATCAACGCTCAACGACACTACATCCAACACCGCATCGAACACACCCTCGTCGAAATCGTACCCGAGAAAAAACAGCAGCAAAGCCTCTTTGTGTTAAACGTGTACAGCCCATCGAAAGACCACTTTAAGGATCTAGACAAGCTAATGCGAGAGGTGAAGAAGCTGAGCAAGGGTAACAGGCTGATAGTCGTTGGAGATTTTAATGCTCCCCATGTGGCCTGGGGTTATGCGGCCTCAAAGAAAAAAAGATGTGCGCAATGTAGCCCAACAACACCTCCTCACGCTACTCAACGACCCGCAGACACTCACGCGCATCGGCAACAGTGTATCTAGAAACACCAGCCCCGACCTCACATTCGTACACGGACTCAAACAGTATGAGTGGAGCTGCATAGAAAAGAATCAGGATAGCGACCATTATATAGTGCAAACAATCATGCCGCACCACAAAGCAACGATGAAGATCGGAAAAGCCAAGATCATGGACTGGCAGGCCTTTCGCAAAGACGAAAGCGCCATTAATGCGACGATAGACGACATAGAAATATGGATCAGAGGAGTCGTGGAAAGAGCCGAGAAGCATACGAGGACTGTCCAACTGTCGCAAGTCACCCCCGTGGTCGAGCCCCACTTACTCCACCTGTGGGAGGCGCGGAGGGGTCTAGCGAAACGCTGGCAGCGTAACAAGTGCAACCGGAAACTCAAAATTCTAATTTCCAAGCTGTTCAAGGAAACGCAAGAGTACTCTGAACAACTTGAAACAAAGAACTGGCGCGAAACAGGTAACAAGCTTCAAGGGACCTTAAGCAGCAAGCGCACTTGGGCGGTACTCAAGACTCTCCTATCAAAGAAGGAGAACAAGAACGCCGCAAAACAGAAAGTGCAGAGACTCATACACAACCACACGGGGAAAGAGGAAGACATTATCAAAGAAGTGAAGGAAAAGTTCCTGGGTACGGAGCGGAACATAGCTGTAGATTCGCACTTTGACGAATATCGAGGCAACCCAAATATAGAACTGGATCGGCCCTTCACAGAAGCAGAAATCGAGAGGCCCTTCAGCAAGCTCACCCGCAACACGGCGCCGGAATACGACAGAATAAACAACAAGGCACTCCAGAACATTGACGGACCCTCTGTAGACGCGCTCTTAAAATACATCAACGAGTGCTGGGAACATGGTAAAGTACCACTGGAATGGAAACATATGCCGAGGTAACCATGATACCTAAACCCAACAAGCCCATCAGCGAGCAGAACTTTCGACCTATTTCTCTCACCTCGTGTGCTGGAAAACTCTACGAGCACATGGTGCACAACCGCACGATCGAACATCTCGAAGACAACGGACACGTCCGAAACACCACGTTCGGATTTAGAGCTCACGTGTCCACGCAAGACCTGTTACTGAAGGTCAATGAAAAAGTCATCGACAAACTGGGCACGCACAGCAAAATAGCCATCCTCGCACTTGACGTGAAAAGGGCTTTCGACAACGTGTCGCACGAAGCCATACTGCAACACCTCAACGTATATAACTGCGCGAAAAAATATATAATTTCAGCAAAGCTTTTCTGAAAGAACGGACAGCCACAGTGGGGATAGGCAACTTACGCTCTGAGAAATTTGACATACCGCGAAAGGGAACGTCACAAGGCTTCGTCATTTCGCCGATGCTATTCAGTCTGGCGATGAGTTCGCTATCCAAGCAACTGAAGCAAATACAAGGGATTGGTCACGAAATATACGCTGATGACCTCACCATCTGGACTACAGGAGGGTCGACAGGTAAACAGCAAGACGCTCTGCAAGAAGCGGTTGACACAACGGAAAAGTACCTGGAAGCATATGGACTGACGTGCGCACCTGATATGTCGGAGCTCTTGATGCTAAGAAAGCACACAAGGGGTCGGCAACCGCAGCAGATACCAGACCCGGTAGCAAAGGTGGGAGGCATCATGATTCCGCAGGTTACGACGCTCCGCATCCTTGAACTCCTAATTCAAAAGGACGGGGCCGGGGGAGCAGAGTTGAAAAAATTCAGAGAACAGTGCAACAAATCACCCACCTTATCAGAAGAGTGACGAGCAAAAGTCACGGACTCAAGGAAGAAGACTGCACGAGAATGATACAAGCGCTGCTCATGAGCATCGTCACGTACGGGACCCCATACGTTGACATGAAGAACACTCAACGGAACAAAGTAAACGCCCTCATAAGAAAATCCTACGAAATTGCCTTAGGCCTGTCCCCCTCCACGTCCACAGCGAAACTACTCAAAATGGGAGTCTACAACACGTGGGAAGAGCTCGTGGAAGCTCACGTCAACAAACTGGCGAGACTAAAGCTGACAAAGACAGGAAGAGCCCTGCTGCAAGATCTGGGCTACCAAGTCGAGGATGAGAGGCACCTACCTCAGGTGCCTCTCATATCCCACACGAGATCAGAGACAAGCTACACGTAAGTACCATTCCCAGAAACATGCATCCCGAGTACGGCAAGGAGACAGGCGAGAATACAGGCGCTCAAGCACATACTCGAATGCACCAACAGCAAAGAAGAAAATGTGAGATACACGTACGCAGCTGCGTACAGAAAAAACGACTGATTTGCAATCAGCGTGGTCGACGAGAAGGGCGAACAACTTACAGCCACATCCATACGTGCCAAGGGCGCGAGCACAGCGGAAGAGCTGGGCATAGCCCTGCCCATGGCAACGTGCAATAAGACCCTGGTTACCGTGGTGACGGACTCGCAAGAAGCATGCAGAAGGTATATGAACGGAAGGATCGGAAAGGCAGCACTTCAGGTATTAACACAGAGCTAGAAGCAGTACAAATCCTCTGGACGCCAGGACACGAGTCTCTCGCGGGGAACCAGGCGGCGCACGCCGCGGCTCGAGATCATGCACGCCGAGCCATCTCCGACACGCAGAGAACACGGACCAACGACTGTGACGAGGATGATGATCGGATATCCAAGAAGTACTCGGATATCTTGGCGCACTCTTGGAAGCAGAGGCGTCCGCTACCCGCCCGCGCATAAGACGATGAGTAGGGAACAAGTGGTAACCTGGAGAAGACTCCAGGCTGGAACCTACCCGCATGGAACACTGCTGCACGCCATGTATCCGGGCACCTACGGGCGAGACTGTAAGTTCTGCCCGCCGGACACGCCCAACACCTTGCGCCATATGGTGCTGGGCTGCAGGAATAATCTAGAAGTACCACCGTCATCATCACCACCAGGCGATAACATGCAGAAAGAAGCGGATTCAGAGAAAGAATTGGAAGTCCAGTGGGAGGCTCTGCTGGTGACGCAAGACCCTGACAACCAGCTGCGTTTGGTGAACAGGGCTCGGGCGGCGGCAGCGAGCCATGGCTACCTAAACTGAGGAGCCACCCACCTTTGGGCTCAAGCTTTGGTCTACCCACCCACCTTTGGTCTAACAATAAAGTTTAGTTCTCTCTCTCTCTCTTTGATATTAAGCCGCCCACAGGTTTTCCTACCGCAATGTTTACGTGCACTTGTGATAGGTTTACTTCTCCGCTTTTTTCCCCTTATTTGTCTTCTGTTTTAGCTGCTCTGCCAATTGGACCTGCCAGACACCTCTCCTCGCCGTCAAGATTATATTGGAGTATTTCGGGTTCTAATACGATATCCTTTTCGTCGTTGCCTATATACTCCCCTTTTCTTAGCAGTTTCATACTCGCCACACAAAAAAGAAAGGGACACCTACTGTTCTACCTGCCATTCTATTGCTCCTCCCAGTGAACTGTCGAAATGCGTGTCACCTTGTTGTAACGCGTACCTGCGTCCTGCTGCTTGCACCTGCCTATTTACAGCCGTTATCTCTGAATGCGTCTACAGTGTCCCATCCTACAGATTACTGAATTCGCGGCCCTCGCCGACCTCTATATATATATGCTGTGTTTTCTCACCTCTGGCACCGAGCATACCGCAATATGCGCTTGTGGTGACTTTGCTTCGTAAGCATTTCACGCCTTCTACTACCTGCTGAGCAATTCTTCCCCCTTTCCTCATAAGCCCATTCAAACAACCACAGCTTGCGCCCTTTCCGGCTGTCTGCTAGCCGATTCATGGTCTCCTCCCCTTAAGCATCTACCATCCCTCCAGGCAGCACTTTGAACTTCAATCGTCTGTACCCCCCCCCCCCCCCCCCCCCAATCTTTCTACTGTGGCTCCTTCACATGAGTCTCCAAGTGCGATCAGGCTGTCCGTACTTTCTTGATACTGAGTTTCTCCTATACTTCCGGTTCCCCGCACGTGTCCGCGACCTTATTTTCTGTCTGGCTTACATGTTCGTTTGATCGCTCTAGAACTTTTTTCTTTTTCGTCTATGTGTTGGGTTTCTCGTCACCTCCGATGTGCCTACGGTTTTCGTTTTTAATGGCAGCACTTGTTAGCGCGTCCTCCACAGTTGACCGTTTCTCCACGGTTTCTCGGCCACCTCTGTCCGCAGCTTTCGCTAATCGTTCAAGGCGCTCCATAAGCTTCGCCTGCTCACCAACAAATTCATCTGTACCCTCGCTTCTATCTCACATTGTTTTCAGCTGCACCCTCTTCCTCTTCGCTCTCATGCTTATTTTCATTATTTTCTTCCCCTTTACAGACCGCACCGCAGCCCAGTCCGCACAAAGTGCATAATCTGTTTGACCATTGTTTCCTCCTTTAGTATATATGCTCTTTATCTGAAAGTCTTAATTACAAACAAAAGCAACGGAAAGACACATAACACTTAATAGTTCGTGTTGCAACGCGTAAGGGAAAGTGCCGCAGAACAAAACGATACATAAAAACAATGCGCAATCACTAAAATGTAGTAGTAATAATAATAATAATAATAATAATAATAATATGAATAAAAAGTACATCGCCTATAATTTCTAAGGCTAAGAACTCCTAGAAAAACAACGCATAAAAAAAAACTTATCGCTTTTTTTTTTTAACGGTAACTCGAGAAGACGCGTACGTCCGTCCATCCTTCGCGACATTGTTTCGGAACCATGGTCGGTATAAAGCAAAGCTATTCCAAGCTGTATTTATTCCGAATGCGGAGTGCAACGGGGGACGAACGACGCGAGGAGGAAAGCGGAGGAGCGTGCAGCGGAACCATGAGGCGGAAGGCGGGGAGGAGCGTATGGCGAAAGCGTGGGAAGAAAAGCTTAGTGCGGCGACGATGGCTACGAGATGGCGCCAGAATAGCGCGCGTCGTCTTGGAGGTTTGTCTGTGGCGGCTGCTGTGAATCGCGCCCACGCGTCACCCACGCGCTGCCTCTCGCGAGCTCCAGATTAGCGAGGGAGTCGCTCCATACTTCGCTCCGTTTGTAACATGGCGCACGAGACAGGGTGTCCGCGCCATATTGCGAAATGAAAACACTTATGGAGCTGCGCTCAAATTTCGCATTAGGGAGTATCGTAATCCTAAGTTAATTTTTTTCAATTTTTTTGCCCGTCATAGCAACGCGTGGCAGAAGCTGTTCACGCTTTCGTCATGTCTGTGACGCAGGCATGGGGATTCCCGCCCTGGACTCTCTGCGACCGGGTTGAGACCACGACGCCTACATCTGGAGGACTAAGTGGTTACGTCGCCAGTTCCAGGGGGGACACATTGCCAAGGCCGGCGAGCACGTCCTCGGTGTGGCAGAGGGGGAAATTGATGAAGTTTCAATTTTGGCAGCATACAGTAAAGTGTGCGCCCGCCGTAAGATAATGTTGAAGCCACGGGACCTTATGTTATATTAGCTTGTTAACTTTGAAGGTGACATAGCCCTTGTAGGAATTTAAGAATTTTTGAGTGTATATCTGCGCAAAACAAAGTGACAACACGTATGTGCTGTAATTCAAGCTAATTTTTGTTATGTATGTGCAGTTTGAAGTACAGTCTCTTATAACATTCATTTTTATGCTGGTATGCGTTCAAGAATGCAGTACCAACTCGCCCGAACAGCCCCTTGCTGGATACTAGAAATCGGGATTTTACTATGTACCAGCTATTGTTATCTGTGCTGATCACAGCAGCGTCAGGTGCTCGGCCTGTGCATTCTTATATTACAGCCTCTCTGTAGTAGGCATATGTCACACAATCCATACTTCACTCACTCAACTTCATGCAGACAGATATGATTTAATACCATTTTTATGGTCATACTGGTAACAGCGGATGCCCTCAGGAAACCATGGCTCCCGACTCCGGTCCCAGGCCATCTTCCCACGCACAATGTAGAAGGCAGGTACAGCACTACACACACTGACATGCAGTCCGTAGTGGAGCGGTGCATTGGGCTGCTGAAGAGACGCTCCCGATGCCTCCTGCAGTACTGTGCCCTCCACTATGAAGCGGACTGTGCAGCCAACATCGTTGCAGCATGTGCAGTGATACACAATCTATGTATTGATGAAGGTGACAGCTTGCTTGATGATGTCGATGATGACAGCAGCAACAGCTAGCGGCTGTGACGATGACATCAGTGACCCCTCCCACAGGGAGTTCCCCAAGTGATGGCATTGCTTATAATGTACCTCCGTTGCTGTGCTGCCCGGGACAGCGTTATTAGCTTATACAGCACGACTTGGCAGCAGCACACCAGCACGATCTGAGAAGTGTGCAAAGGTGGCTGCGCCAGCAGCAGCACAGACAGCAGCGCCAACAGCAGCGCTAAACATGTGTATGCAGGGTCAGGCATACATACGCCAACAGGAACCAACGTGAAGAACTTTCGTGAATTAGTGAATAGCCTGCGTTTTTTTTTTATCGCATCTGCTGAGGTATCACCAGTGTTTTCACGTAGCCTACGCCAAGAGCTGTCACTACTGGAGATTATTGCATCATTTCGCTGGGACACTACATGAGCCTGTCATTTAGCAGTTGTTGATAAAACACCTTGTGCTTATCAGCAGAATGTCATAGTCGCTTCTTTGGACAGCAGGAGTTTGCCAATTAGTTCGCCGCTGCTGTTGGTACTGTCATTTTGATGTCCCCCATTTTGCTACTGGCATCACTGACACTGTCACCGCCATCTGCATTATGCATGGGAGTATACTGGTCTTCGTCTCCGCGCTTCCTGTTTGGGCTGCAGCAAAGCACAACACTTCTCGCCCCACCATATTTACTGTTCACGCATCTTGTAGGCCCTTCGCAATTTTGTCCCACATCCACCGCACAGTTCCTTTTTTAAAGACCAAGTCTTGCTACAAAAGATCGCCTGGCATGTCAAGCACATTATTTGCCCTTGAAAGAGCATTTGTAAAAAAGTAGTAAAATTATAAATTTACTGAAACATTCATTTCAAGTTTCAAGTTTCAAGATTATTGCTTCATTCATTAGTGGTACATATATGCTGTAGAAGTTATACAGAAAGAGGTCCCACAGTTAGAAACTGCAGCGGGATCTCTTGTTCTTAGTTACATACTAATATATAAATAAAAAGGCGTCAGTTGCGGTCATAAACAAAGAATGGATTACCCAATTTATACAGTGTTAAAGTAATAGAACATATGGCAACACATCACAACATAAAAAGATGTACAAAATAAGCAAGAAAAAATACTTCAAAGAATAGATGCAGTTTACAGGGTATTAATATAAGCTCTCAGTGAACGTTGGTATGACGATAATGTTGGTGAGGATTTCACGTGAGCAGGTAAATTATTCCACATTTTCACACTAGCAAAACCAACAGTTAGTTTGCCATAGTTGCTTCGTGATTTTGGAAGTAAAAGGTTATTTTGTAAAGAGAACCTGGTAGCGTTAGGATTAGCAAGACTATTCCTGCCAAATATAATGTAATTGTGGGTTTTTAAGAAGGCGGTAAATAACGATGCTGTGGTTGTACCAGATAATTTTATTTATTGTGAGGATACTTAACTCAGTGAAGATGGGGGTAACATGAACGTTATAAGGAGCTGAAGCGATGATACGGACAGCGTTATTTTGGATTTACTGCAAGGGAGCTATATGACAGCGATATGTAAGACCCCAAGAAGTGACACAGTAATTTAAAAAGTGCCAGTAACATTGATGAAAATAATTTATTCATGTCCCCAGTATAAAAAAAAGCATGTAACACTTCTTCAGTGTAGTCTTTAATGAAAGCACATGATTGTCATTCTGATGCACAGATTGTAAGTACACAGAGCTCGATTTCATGCTAACAAAAGCACAATATGATGTTGCGCTATATGGGATCCAATGCACTGTCAGTGGGCAGTTGGCAAGTATGATTTGATTGATTGATTGAGTAACTTTTATTTTACAGTCCTGCAGAACGCGTATTAGCACGTCGCGGGCCGCTCCCACGTCGGGACCGACAGGCCTAGCCTGCCAGCCGCATCGTGGGCCTGCTGGACAGCCCAACGTTGCTCAGCCAGGAGTGGGTTGCGGAGGGCCGCCTCCCACCTAGCTGAGCTGAGGTCAGGGCTTGCTATAGATATACATCCCCAGAGCATGTGCGAAAGTGTTGATCTATCCCCGCAAGCAGGGCACGCGTCATCAGTGTAAATCTCCGGATATATCGCATGTAACGTGAACAGGTTGGGATAGGTTTCTGTCTGCAACAGTCTGAATGTCAGTGCCTGAGGCCTAGTGAGCTTGGGGTGAGGAGGAGGGTATTGTCGCCGCGAGAGATAGAAGTGTTTAAGAAGTTCATTATAAGTGGCCGGCGCGTCCCTACCATGCACAACTCTCTCTTCGGCCGTTACAGTGCCAGCGCGGTCAGTCAGTGCGCGCGCGGCAGCGTGGGCCGTCTCATTGAGGTTCGTGGGGACACCCGCCATGTGCCCAACGTGGGCTGGGAACCAAGTAAGCGAGTGATACTTGATTCTATCCGGACCTGCCTTACGAAGCAGCCCAAAAGCCTGTTCTGAGATCACTCCACACTGAAATGCCCTAATGGCCGACCGTGAGTCACTGTAGATGACGTCGCTGCTGTCATCAAGCATCGCCAAGGCAATGGCCACCTGCTCGGCTATCGCCGGATCTCCGGTTCGTACAGATGCACAGTTCGTGAGTCGCTGTTTGGAATCCACCACTACTGCAGAAAAGGAGCACCCCTTCCGATATGCGGCCGCGTCAACAAAGCAGGCTCTACGCCCCTCTGTCTGGATCTGTTTGAGTATGGTTGAAGCTCTTGCTTTCCTTCTACCCTTGTTATATTCAGGGTGTACATTTCTTGGTATCGGCGATACGGAGATTAAATCTCGTATGTCCCGTGGTAACTGGCATTTTCTTGGTGCTTCTGTAGATGGTGGGTAGCCGAGCTCTTGTAATATCCTCCTACCGGCGGCGGTCGTGGAGAGTCTGGCAAGTTGCGCTCTTTCCTGAGCCTCTGCAATCTCCTCCAGAGTGTTATGCACACCTAGCTGGAGGAGGCGATTGGTGTTGGTGAAGATCGGTATACCCAGGGCTCGCTTAGTTATTTTCCTGAGCAACGTGTTGAGTTTGTTCTTCTCTGCTCTTTGCCATCTGTGCATAGCCGCCACGTAGGCAAAGTGGCAAAGCACAAAGGCGTTAATCAACCGTAGCAGATTGTCCTCTTTAAGGCCATGATGGCGGTTAGCCACCCTTCGGATGAGACGTACTGCGTTGTCCGTCTTGGTCGTGAGCTTGATTATTGTTTGCGCGTTAGAGCCAGTAGATTCGACCACCATGCCGAGTATTCTTATTGCGTCGACCCTAGGAATCTTGTCTCCCTTGCCCGTGCGAAGACAAATGGTGCTGTCAGACAGTGGTCTCCAGCCCATGGGCTTACGACCTCTTCTTAAGGGGCGGTAGAGTAAAAGCTCTGACTTCTTAGCCGAACAGTTTAATCCCGTGGGTCGAAGATAGCCCTCCGTGACCTCGATGGCCTCCTGTAACGCACTCTCAACCTGTCCGTCACTTCCTCCAACACACCAAATGGTAATGTCATCCGCATAGATGGTATGCCTGATGCCCTCGACTCGTGAGAGTGTTCTGGAAAGGCCGATCATGGTCAGGTTAAACAAAGTGGGCGAGATCACCGAGCCCTGTGGAGTGCCCCTTGTTCCAAGCTCCACCTCTTCCGCGATCATGTCTCCTGCGCGGAGAGTCGCTCTTCTTCGGTGCAAAAATGACCTGACGTAATCATGGAATCTTACGCCCAGACCAAGCTCGGATATCGATTGCAGTATAAATTGATGGGCTATCTTATCGAAAGCCTTCTCCAAATCTAGTCCAAGGATGGCCCGAGTGTCCCGCGTGTCATTGTCGATTATCTGGCTCTTGATGAGCTTCATGGCGTCCTGTGTGGACAGACCTGCCCTGAAGCCAATCATCGTGTGGGGGTAGAGTTCCTTGTGTTCGATGAACCTCGTGAGCCTGTTGAGTATGACATGTTCCGCGACCTTGCCTACGCAGGATGTGAGCGATATTGGTCGTAAGTTGTCCAGGCTTGATGATTTGCCAGGTTTGGGGATCAGTACTGTAAGTGCCCGCTTCCATGCTTCCGGGACCTTGCCTTCCTTCCATGTCTCGTTGATGACTTCTGTCAGATATTCTATCGAGTGATCGTCCAGGTTACGGAGGGTCCTATTTGTGATGCCGTCGGGACCAGGAGCAGACTTGCTATTAAGCTCATGCAGCGCCCTCCTAACCTCTTCCGTGCTGAAGTCTGCATCCAGCTCGGAGTTGGGTGGCCCAAGGTAGTCTGCGTAGGCGACCGATGTCCCTTGCCGGGGACCAACGGGGAGGTACTTCTCCACCAGGCTCTGCAGGACTTCCTCCGTGGTCTTGGTTCGTGTGGCTGTATGCAGAAGCTTTGCCATCACATGCTGCTGGTTGGACCTTGTGTTGGTGTCGTCCAGAAGATGCTTTAAAAGATTCCAGTTTCGACCATTCCGCATTTGACCATCAACTGAGTTGCACACCTCGTCCCATTGTTGCTTTGAGAGGGTGTGGCAGTACTCCTCTGTGGTTCTATTGAGTTCAGCAATCTTTTTGCGCAGTCTGCGATTTAGCCGTTGGCCCTTCCATCGATTGAGGAGTGACTGCTTAGCCTCTAGTAGATGGGCTAGGCGACTATCCATCTTTTCCACGGGAAGGTCCGTGCATATTTTGTGAGTGTTACTCTTGATATCTTCCCTGATCTGGTCCATCCACTGTTCAAGGCTCAGTCTGGTGGTTGGTGGTTGGCGCTCATTCCTTATCTTGCGGAACTTGTCCCAATCCGTGAAGAAGAACTCCTTCGGCCTCTTTGGTGCTGTTGGAAAGTGTGTAGCGAGGATATAATGATCGCTGCCAAGATCAACAGCAGTATTAGTCCATTGCGCCTTTGACAAATTCTTGACGAACGTTAAATCCGGAGTCGAGTCCCTGCACGAAGATGTTCCCATTCTGGTCGGAAAAGACTTATCAGTGACGAGCGTTAGGTCCAAGTCTGTAGCATTCTGCCATAACTCCTTTCCCTTGACCGTGTTGTACATGTAGCCCCACGCGTAGTGCGGGGCATTGAAGTCCCCGGCTATCACCAAAGGACTAGTCCCGGCGAGGTTGATTGCCTTCCTTAGAAGCGCTTTGAAACGCTGGCGAAGGTCATTGGGGCTACTATACACGTTAAGAATGAAAACACTCTGGCGTCTCAATCGGCCTGGTATGATTTCTATCATCACATGCTCTGCCTTACAGGTGGCCATCCCCAGGTCGTGAGTGATATATGTGAGCTTACGATTTACAAGGGTGCATACACCTCTCCTCCCAGTTTGACCAAGAATCGATTGATATCCCGACAAATTGACTTCAGCAGATAGGGTTTCTTGAATAAGGATTACATGTGGTTTTTCGGAATTGCTGCGAATGTACTGCTGCAGAGGCGCTTTCTTCTTAAGAAAGCCCCTGCAGTTCCATTGCCAAATGCGAAAAGATTCATTTGAGCCCGCCATCTTGTTGCTGTCTACTTTTGTCCCCATATTCTGCGGATGAATTGTCCCCAGTTATAGGGGACCCAATGGTAGTATGTGGTACGACATTGACGCTAGGACCAGGGATTGGCAACATTACGTTCTCTAGGAACGATTCTATTTTGGACACACGTTTGTTCATACTTTCAGCTTGAAAGGCCATCTCGTTTTGTATCTGGGAGACCTTCTCCGCCAGTTGCCTTACGCTGTCGCTTAGCGCTGAAAACATTTCGCGAATTTCTGACCTTGCGCGTCCCGGAAGACTATCCTGCTCACAAGCCACTGCTCGTTTTTTAGAGGGTCTCGCCTCATCTTGTTCGCCCTCCGCTGTAGGAACCTCCATAGGTTGGGGTGTTTCCAACGGAGCGGACTCAGGCGGAGGACGCGTTCCTCTCGCGTGTTTGATCTCCGCGATTTCGGACGTAAGCTTTTTAATAACCTCCCTCATATTCGCATTCTCGCGTTCAAGTTGTGCTATTTTACGCGCGTTTCCTGTCACATGCTCTGAGGATGCCCCCGACCTCACCTCTGCTTGTCCTCCACGGATAACGTCAGCCCAGGTGGTTGGTCTCGACGATCCAGGAACCGGTCCTGTCTGGTGCCCTCTGGGTCTGGAACTGGACCTGGTGCGGCTGTCGGGCCTAATGCGGCTTCCGGAATTGATGCGTATTCTCATCCCTCTAGACGCTGTCCGTCCTCTGGATCTGGAGCGCCCCCGGGATATGGAGCGCCCCCGGGATCTGGATCGCCCTCTGGATTGGGAACGGCCTCGGGTGCCGGATGGGGCCGATGAGTCCGATTCTTGAGAGCGTGGGTGCCTTTCACCGGAGATAGCTGGAAAGTGTTGCTCATCCTTGAAGGGTGGTGATGGCTTGCTTCTTTCCTTCCGCTCAGCGTTGCGAGCGCGTGCAGAACCATTCACGTTAACCCAGCAAGTTCGCAGCACAAAAGGTGTCATGAGTCTTGCCTGTGATGCATTCAACATGTTTGTAGCCCAAAATAGAACTTCGGGTCAATGACTACTGCCATCTTATGTACTACTAGTAGAGTAGCCACATGCTTTTGAAACACAAGTAAGCACATATTTAGGACTTCGATGATCTTTCATGTAACAATGACTACAAGAACAGCCTGGCAGTGAATGTCTTAAAACAGTGGCCACATCTATGGCTACGTTAGGTATATCACAAACTGTGTTTAACAATGGGGACTACATTGTGTTGGTATCACCGGTAAGGACACCTGAAATATCACAATAACTATCACAAGTAACAGGCACTTTCTGTTAAAAAAATGTCTAATACGCCACTTGTTACTTCCATAGGCACTAAAGATGTGAATATTCAAACGTGACACACACAGCATGAAAATCCTTACAGAGAATTTCTATACCAGTTATCACAGCATGCTGTTTAAATACATCTTCAGCAGATATGTGTTAAACACTGCTGTGGCTAAAACAAAAATGATCACACACTCGAACCTCGTTATACCGCAGTTAACGGGGGAGAAACTACTTCGGTATTTCCGTTACATCGTTATATACATTATTGCCATTTACCGCAATATGCCGTATTTACACGAATCTAACGCCCACTTTTTTCCGAGAAACGGGTCCAAAAATTGCGTGCGCGTTAGAATCGAGTACGACCCTAAATCTGCCCTACCATATCGCCATCGGCATATCTATATGGCCGCCTTGTACGTGCTTCGAGCCTAGCTATCGTAGCTTCCTCAATGTGCCGTAGTACGTGTGCTTAGGTTAGTCTACCGTCTATTTTCCCCATTATCTTTCTTTGCTCTATCAGCACGGAAGTGCCGAGTACGAGTTCATCATGATGCCGCAATTCAAAGGAAAGTCATCACGTGAGCGGAGACGGACGGAAATGGGGCCGCATTACGGGGGTTCGGAGTTCCCGAAACTTGTGTGCCGGACTGGCGCAAACAGAAGGAGAGGTGTTCTATTACGGCGGCTGCTGTGTACGGCATGGCCGCGCGGGCGCTGTCTTGAAAGCGATCTACGATGAGGACAGAGTCTACACGTCTAGGCGCACCGCGCTGTGTTCTCATCGTTTAGTTCGCGTTGAAGCGAGAGGCAGCACGAAGGTCAATTCGCTCGCTCCTGCTACCCCACATAAAGCCCCTTAAACTTCGTAAGCTAGCGCCACGCTTTGAAGAATGCCGCCTCCTCTTCGAGCGCTCGCTATTGGCTTAATATTATCACGTGGGCCCTCGCGCCGTGCTTCAGCGCCATTTTCGCTCGAGAAGCGTCTACGGAGTGGCGAGGAGCACATGTTGGCGCCGTTGCTACGCTCGAGCGGTGCAGGCGGCTCCACGGTCGAGGAGGGAGCGTGAAAGAGGAGAAACGAGGATGAGTAAAGGCGGAGGAGGAGAATGTCGCTACGTTACGAAGTTTAAGGGGCTTAAACCGCACACTCCCTTCCTCACTCCAGCGTTTTGATAGCGAGCTTTCGCGGTCATCGAGTGAGACGTTGGAGTTAAACAGTTGTTTGAGAGCGCAGCTCTCAGGCGCCCGTTCCTGCGGTGAGTGTCGGCGTCCTTGGCGTAACCAAGCGAACGAGCACAGCGAAAAATGAAGAGCGCACGCGGAGTGCAGCGGGTGATGAAAAACAGTGGTAACAAAGAGAGCGCGAGGAGGAAAGCGGAGGAGGCGGGTGTGGCGGAACCATAAAGTGGAAAGCGGAGGAGTGCTGCGCAAGACGGGCTCTGCGACGACGATGGCTACAAGATGGCGCCAGAGTAATGGGCGTCGTCTGTTCACCGATGACGGCACTGGTACCCTATATGTAAACAACGCGCTACATGAGCGGAGGTCGCCGGCGGCTACTGTGAATCGTGCCTACGTGTCACCCACGCGCTGCCTATCGCGATCTCCCGATTAGCGAGGCAGTCGCGCCACGCTTCCGTCCGTTTGCAGCGTGCTGCACAAAAAAGATTGTCCGCGCAAGCCAATATATCGCGAAATGGAAACACGTACAGATCAGCGCTCAAATTTCGCTTTAGGGGGTATCGTAATCGTCGATGATTTTTTCCCCTAATATTACCTGACAACTACATTGCATTACGTATATTATGTATATAGAAAGTGCGTGGATTCTGTCTGCATTGCTACTTTTACCAGATATTGTATTGTTACTAAACTATACTAGAATTATACATTGTATCAACTTCCTTATTATTTCTCATTATTGTTGTGTGGAGCATTCTTTTAATATTGACCATTGTTTGTATATATAGTACTGTCCACCGGCCTTGGTCCCACATGGGAATGGCAGTATTAAAAATACATAACTAAGTGTAAAAGTCGATAAAAAGGACATTTAGGTGAGTCGGTGATCTATAGCAGACGAATAGATGTACCAATTGCACTTGCACAGAATGCACAGCTTTCTAATCTTTCCGATAAAAATGCTCTCTTTTTGACAAACTTGTATGGAGACAGAGAGAGAGAGACAAAATGGGAAGAAAGACAGGGAGGTTAGCCAGTGTAAGTATCGGCTAGCTACACTGTGCGGGGGAAAGGGATAAAGGGAACTTGTATGGGTTTCCTTTGTAGCTTAATGGTACTGTCGGTTGGATGGCAATTTTCTTGACGGATACATGCATATTATGAGCACTACCTTTGAAACGGGGTGGTGGTGGATGTCCCCTTGGTCATCACATTGACTTTCTTCTGTGCCTCCTATTATCACTTTTTAGCACCCACGGTTCATGTTAACAAATCACTGATCATGAAATAAATTTGTTTCCCTAAAAGCTGTTCTTTATGTTCCATCTTTTTGTGCCGCGAATACTCCAATCGTCTTTTACTATTCTCTACTGCAGATTCATTAAGCTTTGCCTTGCTTTCCCTAAATGCAAATACTTCTGGCACGGTACTATGACCTCATTGAGCTCTGTCTGTATGTCTACGGCGACATGCTAACAAAATATGCTCTGTGGTATCCACCCTATCTCCGCACGCTACGCAACCAATGTCGTCATCGCCAAATTTTCTTTGGTAACACCTTATTCTTACACTACAGAGTTTCCTACAATATACTAGAGGGAACTCTGGAGCTGCGATCGTTGAGCCACCATGGGAATGATTGGAAGCACATGGATTTGTCTAATATTCGTGCTTGTGGATTGAGACGTTCTTGTGGATTTGTTTATTACGCCTTATATGTCTTTATTGTCGTAAATTTCATAGCAATCTATACTCCTCGAAGTGCAGAAGAGAGAGAGAGAGAGAGAGAGGGCTCTTTATTAGAAAAACAGAGAATTTTGCCGGCGCGTATGTAACCGCTGGCATGCTACTCTGTATAGGGATGGGGAATGGGATTAAAAGATTCCAGAAAAGAGTGGGAGAAAAAGAGGATAAAAGTAAATATGAAATGTCCGAGTGGACCTGATACTGATATTTACAGGTGACATGGCGTGTAAATTTAGGCTTTTGTATAGGAAGTGTGCAATTTTTAAAGCTTTCCTATTAGACCAATTTCTGTCAGGTATTTGAACAAGCTGTCGCTGTTTTGAAGGGCCGGGCATTGGACCTAAGATGCTCGGTAACGTTAACGGTACGTGGCAAATCATGTCCATTTGGTGCTCAAAAAATTGTCTCTCGTAGCGGCACGCGGGGCATTCTAGTAACACGTGCTCATTTGTCTCTAAGTTGCGACAGTTATCACAGTATGGGTTAGTGGTAAGTCCTATGTGGTACAGATAATTCTTCGTGTATGCCACGTTCAGTCGAAGACGATGGTACAATGTCTCTAAGTGTCGAAGAAGTGGTCGTGGAATTTTCGGTCTCATTTCTGGGTCAATGTAACGCAGGAAGTTATCTTGGTGAAGCGGCAGATTCAAGATGCGGTCTTTTTCTTGATAGGCATATTTTTTTGCCATGTTTGAAGCGTCGGCTTTTGTAAAAAATGTTCTTTTGAACTTGCGGTATTGGAGTCCATTTCTGGCAGCTTCGTCCGCTCTTTCATTTCCCGAAATGCCGGCATGGCCAGGTATCTACTGGAGCTTTATGCAATGCCCAGTAATCTTAGCCCTGTGCTGAATATAAGCAATGTCAAATGCTGCTGGTTGATTATTGCAACGCTTGTGCCTGTTTCACATACTTTGTAGGGCTGCTTTTTAATCTGTGAAAATCACCCATGTCTTTGGCGGCTGCTGTCGAAGTACATACACAAGGGCCTCCTTAGTGCCATATAGCTCCGCTGAAGTAGATGATGTCGCTCGCTCAAGCCGAAACGAGGATCGTTGCCCTGTAAAGGGAACAAAAAATCCGCATGATGAACGATGTGGAGTTGTAGAGCCATCTGTGAAAATGTACGTTGCGGCTGCGTATTCTTTGTGCATATATTCCAAAGCTATCTGATAAGTCGCTGCTTGAGGCATTTTCTTTTTCGCACTGATTCCAGGTATATATGGCACGATTTCCAGTGGGGACAGTGTCCATGGTGAAATGTTTCGCGGCATAATTTGTGACGCCTGAGCAGGAATCGAAATAGATATGCTTCCGACGGCCTGCCCAAAGCTAGATGTAGCACGGGTTCTGGAAATATCCTTTAAAAAGTGAGTCTTCGTATGAATGACGTGGCGGAGGTGTATCCGAAGTGTCTCCTGCGAACATAGCACTTCCAGAGGCAGGCATCCAGCTTCTGCTACAGTTCCTGAGCGGGACGACCCCTTCGGAAGGCCAAGACATACGCGCAGGCAGTTGTTTCGTGCTGCCTCAAGTTTTTTCTTGCTTGTGGGAGATATTTTGTGCAGGATCGGGAGGTAATATGGTAGTGTTCCGTCGACGTAGGCCTTATGGAGGAGCACCATTGATCGACAGTTGCTGCCTCACTGTGATCCGGCTAAAAATCGGAATACGTGCGACGCCGAGGAAATCTTCTCACTCAGTTTTTTCACTTGGGGCGACCATGTGAGGTTCCTATCGATCGTCACTCCAAGAAACCTTTGCGTCTTGACGTATGGAAGGGCACGACCACCCAACACTAGTGGGCATTTTCCCATACACCTCCGCGTGAAAGCCATGGCAACGCTTTTGTCGGGGGACACTTTCAGACCCCTTGGATTTAGGTAGGCCCATTTAGGTAGGCCGAGGTGCAGAATACGCTGCGAACACGCACAATTGCTACTAATTGCTACGATTGAGCTTGTCGAGGTGGCCAGATCGAAACGCGCCAAGCGTGTTAAGGCACTAGCTTGCCCGCGATAAATTCGTAAGGGCGTTTCATACCGCTTGTCGATGATTGCCTTCCTGGCGTAATGGTTTGTATATTGGGCTTCTGTGCTATAGAGGTGCTGTGTTCGAATCCTGCCGTCGGACTGTTTTAATAACGTTTATTTAATTATTTATTACGCAGTACATTGTTGAAAGTGACGAGTTTACAAAGTCACGAAGGCGTTTGAAGACAGAAGGACGAAGTTTAGACAAATCCATGAACTTCTCATAATCCCCATGCTGGTTCAACCGCTCCCATTGCAGCTCCCGTAGACACTATATAGCGCCAGAGTTCCCTCTAGTAATTATTGTATGAAACTCTATGTCTTATACATTCTGGGCACTCTATTTTGTAGCGATGCCTTCCTCTCGATTCTGTGCCACTCTTATCATCCACCGTTCACGACCGGCTGATCGCATCGATAACCCTGGCAGAGTGTCGCTCTGACCAGGGACGAAGCGCAAAAAGGAATAGCATAGGAAAAGGCATCGCTACAATACCGCAGCCCTGATCAGGCTTCGAACAATACTGCACTGCCCTTTGAATTATCGTAAAGCTTTTCCATTCTGATTTGATTCTAACTGTTCGATGTATTTCCATCGCTGGTTTCTTTTCCACCGCGCCCGTATATGCTGTTTCTGCCTCTGTAACTTTCCATTTAGCACCTTTTCCGTTTCACTGTCCACGCTTAACGTAACATATACTGGTCAGTTGCATGGGTCTTTTTCTCCACTGTGAGTCGGCTTTTCTTTACAGGTAACCTAAGAAAACCTTCGCTGCCCATCCATTTTCCTTCACATTCATTAGTCGTTTTTTGAAGAACAAACTTCCTCCACCTTGCAGATTTCTGGAGAACCGATTTGCCATATGTGCTATTACGCTCAGTATGAACTACAACGCGAAAGCATGTGGAAAAGCGGTCGTGCGTTGTATATACCTCAGAGCACAATAGTATGTATGTATGTATGTATGTATGTATGTATGTATGTATGTATGTATGTATGTATGTATGTATGTATGTATGTATGTATGTATGTATGTATGTATGTATGTATGTATGTATGTATGTATGTATGATGATGATGATGTGTGGTGTTTTGTGGCGCAAGGGCCAGGTTTGGCCAAAGAGCGCCATGACAAGTGGTAATGTTGATGTATTATGGAAGATGTGACTTGGCTGTAAAGTAGCCTAAAAATAGTCGCAGTAAAGTGCGTAAAATCTACGTGCTATAAAATTATGGCGATGACTAATGACGAATACTATGAACACTAGAATGCATTGGGAAAATAATGCAATGTACAAAATATGTGAGATGCTAAAATTTTCTAAGAGCACTACTGCCTCGCCAGAGCCCTTGAACCCAAGGGACGAGAGGCATGCGCTATGCGAAACAACTATCACAGCGCTATCCTCTATAGAGAGGAGGCGCTACGAACGTATGGACTAATTACATGTAATACAACATCTTTCAGGAAACCTAGGACTGCGCTGGTATCAAAGAGCGGTTCTGCACCGAGTAACATAACAGGATGAAGGGGGATGTGCTGCCGGTATGCTAAGAGAAAATGTTTCTTTCTGTCATATTCGGCTTCCCGACACTCCAGGAGGACGTGGAGGACGGTCAGCCTCTCCCCGCATCTACCACAGGTTGGAGGCTCATTTCCAGTGAGTAAAAAGTTGTGCGTGCCAAAAGTGTGTCCTATTCTTAGACGACAGAATAGGACATCTGTCCGGCGTGATTTTGTTACAGAAGGCCAGAAACCTAATTGTGGCTTTATTACATGCAGCTTATTATTTGTTTCCAGGTCCCACAAGCGTTGCCAGTAGTTTCGCAGTTTCCTTCTTAAGAAAGGTTTCAGGTCTGTGACAGGGACTGCAGCGGTAGAATTAACAGTGTGTGATGCAATTGATGTGGCCATCTGGTCCGCTAGAACGTTACCCTGGATGCCCCTATGGCCAGGCACCCAGCATATACTCACATGCTGGTTAGATACATATGCTTTACATAAGACCGAATAGAGTTCAATTATTATAGGATTTTTGTGCTTACAGAACGACATCAAAGACTTCACAACACTAAGGGAGTCCGTATATATAACTGATTTTTTGAGTTTTGATTTCCTTATATGCTTCACGCTCGACAATATTGCGTAGGCCTCAGCCGTGACGATACTAGTTTCCGGATGCAGTAAATCGGATTCCGAGAAGGATGGACCGACGGCTGCATATGACACCCCCTCGCGTGACTTCGATGCGTCTGTGTAAAACTCCGTGCAGGAGTGTTTGTATTGCAGTTGCCGGAAATGCATCTGGATTTCAATCTCTGGAGCGTGTTTTGTAACCTGCATGAAAGATATATGGCATTTTATCATCTGCCACTCCCAAGGAAGTAGCAGCTTAGCTGGAGGCATTAGGCGGAGCCCGAGGAGTGGGACATGCATTTCATCACTAAGCTCCCTCACACGCAGCGAGAAAGGCTGTCTTACGGAGGGACGATTGCGAAAAAGTGTAGCATATGTCATGTCATTAACGGTATTAAAACACGGATGTTGAGGATTTGAGTGGACTTTCAGAAAATATGCTTGGCTGATGTATGTTCTCTGCAGATGAAGTGACCACTCATTCGATTCTACATATAAGCTTTGTTATGGGACTCGTTCTGAAAGCGCCAGGGGCCAGTCGGATTCCTAGATGGTGCACTGGGTCTAGCATCTTTAGTGCGCTCGGGGCGGCAAAGTGATAAATCACGGCACCATAGTCTAGTCGCGATCGAATGAGGCTTTTATAGAGATTCATTAAACACTTCCTGTCACTACCCCATGTAGTCTGGGATAGAAGTTTCATTATGTTCATTGTTTTCAGACATTTTTCTTTAAGATGTTTAATGTGGGGAACGAAAGTGAGTCTGTAGTCAAGTATAACACCTAGAAACTTGTGCTCTTTGTTTACAGGTATTTTTTGTCCGCCCAGTTCTAAGCAAGGGTCTCGGATCATTCCTCTCTTTTTTGTAAAAAGGACACAAGAGCTTTTGTTAGGATTGATCTTAAATCCATTCCTGTCTGCCCACATTGACACTTTGTTCAGGCCATGCTGTACCTGTCTCTCGCATACAGCGAGGTTACAGGATTTGAAAGCTATTTGTATGTCGTCCACGTAAACAGAATAGAAGATTGCCGGTGGTAATGAAGCGCGAAGCGTGTTCTTCTTCGCGATGAAGAGTGTGCAGCTGAGCACGCCTCCTTGGGGTACACCCGTTTCTTGCGTAAAATGAGGCGAAAGTATATTACCGATTTTCACCCGGAAGGTACGACTGGACAGATAGCTTTCTATTAGGTTTAGCATATCCCCATGGATGCCCATTTCTGACAGGTCCCTTAAGGTTCCGTAACGCCACGTTGTATCGTACGCCTTCTCCATATCCAGGAATATGGATAAGAAAAACTGTTTGTGTACAAATACGTCTCGGATATTTGCTTCTACACGTACAAGATGGTCAGTTGTGGAGCGCCCTTCTCGGAAGCCACACTGATAAGGATCAAGCATTTTGCTCTCATCAAGGAAATGAATGAGTCGCCGATTAATCATTTTTTCAAATACCTTACAAAGGCAACTTGTCTGGGCTATCGGGCGGTAACTTGCCACTGAGGAAGGATCTTTGCCTTGTTTCAAAACCGGGATCACAATGGCTTCTTTCCATGCAACCGGGAGGTATCCTGCAGCCCAAATGGTGTTGAAAATTGTTACTAGTGTAACTTGGGTGTCCTTATGCAGGTTTTTGATCATTTCATACATGATTCTGTCAGATCCCGGTGCAGAGCTCTTGCATGCGATCAAGGCAGCTCTCAACTCGGCAATACTAAAAGGACAGTTGTATGGTTCATTCTGTTGACATTTTCTTATGAGTGGCTTACATTCTTCTATTTGTTTATATTTCAGAAAGGATTGCGAGTAATGGTTGGCACTTGACACGCTCTCAAAGTGCTCCCCAAGTGAGTCCGCCTGATCTTGTAGGGTATCGCCTTCTGTGTTTACCAAAGGGAGTGCATATGCTTGTCGCCCTCTTATCCTATTGACCCTGTTCCAGGCTTTGGCCTCATCTCTGAACGAGTTAATACTCGATAGAAACTTCTGCCACCTTTCTCGTCTGGCCTGTCGGCGGGTTCGCCTGCCTTGGGATATTACTTTTTTAAAGTTGCTAAGATTCTCCGCAGTGGGAGAAGCGCGTAGCAACCCCCACGCCCTGTTCTGTTTTTCACGAGCGATCCTACAATCATCGTTCCACCACGGGACACGCCGTTTGCAGGCCAAGCCTTTTGCTTCTGATATGCATTTAGATGCGACATCTATTATGAATGCTGTAAAGAACTCGACTGCAGCATCAATTCCTAACGAAGACAGGTTAGCCCATGAGATACTAGTAAGAGATCGAAATTTCTCCCAATCAGCTGTCTCTATCTTTCACCTAGGAGCGTGTGGTGGATATTCGTTTTCTTTCGGTGATCTTAGCAGTATAGGGAAGTGGTCGCTGCCGTAAGGGTTGTCGGTAACTTCCCATTCAAGTTCAGGCAGTACAGACGAGGAGACTATGCTAAGATCTATGGAAGGATAGCTTCTGTTTGCAAGAGAGTAATATGTGTGTTCCTTCTTATTCAACAGACACACACCAGAAGAAAAAAGGAACTGTTTGACAAGACGTCCTCGCACATCTATACGAGGGTCGCCCCACAGGTAGTTATGTGCATTGAAATCGCCAAGAACAACATAGGGTTCTGGCAATTCATCTATAAAGGACTGAAATTCATGTTTGCTTAGTTTATAATGCGGGGGTACATAAAGTGAGCAAATAGTGATCAGTTTGTTTAGCAGAATAACTCGAACCGCCACTGCCTCAAGGGCCGTTCGTAGCTGTAAACGTTGACAGGCTATGCTTTTTTGAATTACAATTGCAACACCGCCCGATGATGCGATAGCATCATCGCGATCTTTGCGAAAAGTAACGTGCTGTCGAAGAAAATTTGTTTGTTTTGTTTTTAAGTGTGTTTCCTGTAAACACAGCACTTTTATATTGTGTTTATGGATGAGTTCTTGCACATCATCAAGATTCCTGAGAAGACCTCTGACATTCCATTGGATGATTTGTGTATCCATATTTAAAGAAAATTGGTGCTGTGTTTACGGAAACGGAAAGGATGCCTTAGATTACAGAGCCCTTTCGAGGCCCTGTAACAGGGGTTCTGCCCTTTTTGAAGCTTCCGAGCGAGTCTCGGCGCTCCTTAGGCGTTTGGTGCGCCTTGAGGACAGGTGTAGTGTCCATTGCCTCCTGTGAGACGCCGGACAAGCACTCTTGCGAGCGAGAGGTTTTCCGAGAGAGTCCTGCCCCGGAAGGCAAGACCCCTGCGCCCACCAGCCCGGAGGTCGATGGGGCTCCCTGAGGGATTTGGCTGCGCTGGCCGTTGCCAGCGCTGGAAGGAGCCTCGGAGGTTGGGGCAGCCTCGGCTGTGCCCACCTTCGGGGTTGATGGCCCCGTCTGCTGGGTTGGCGAAGCAGCGCTAGCTGCTACCGCCGCGGGGGCAGTTGGCGTAGCTGCCGACTCACTGCTTGTGGGTCGGACAGCCGCCGGAGGCCGTTGTGACGCTGCCCCCTGACGCGCCACATCGGCAAAGGTTTTCTTGGGCAGGTACGATACCCGCCTGCGTGCCTCCTTGAAACTTATATTTTCCTTTACTTTAAGTGTTACAATTTCCTTTTCTTTTTTCCAGGATGGGCACGACCGCGAGTACGCGGCGTGCTCCCCATCACAGTTTACACAGTGGAGAGCATTCTCTCAAGCTTCAGATGTGTGTTCGTGGGCACTGCATTTTGCACATGTTTGGCGGCCTCGGCAGCTCTGCGAGCTGTGACCGAAGCGCTGGCATTTGAAACATCGGAGTGGATTTGGCACGTACGGCCTAACACGGAGCTTGATGTACCCGGCCTCGATTGACTCGGGCAAGATATTTGATCCAAAAGTAATTATTAGGTGCTTCGTCTGAATCTCTTTACCATCCCGCCTCATCTTAATTCTTTTGACATTGATCACATTTTGCTCACTGAAGCGCTCCAGCAGTTCCGCTTCAGTCAGCTCAAGCAAATCATCATCTGACACAACACCACGGGTGGTGTTCATTGTACGGTGCGGGGTTACTGTTATGGGGATTTCCCCAAATGACACTAGTTGCGGTAGTTTCTCATATTGTTTTACACCGCGGAGCTCCAAGAGGAGGTCGCCGCTTGCCATCCTCGATACCTTGTAACCTGGACCAAAAACATCAGTCAAGGACTTTGAAACAAGGAATGGTGAAATGGTTCGCACAGCTTTGTTTGACTTTTCAGAATGAATAACATGAAAGCGGGGAAAATTCTGTATTTGGTGTCCGAAAAACTTTAATAAATCTTCGGTGCGCCCTCGTTTCTGAGGGCGATCAGGAAGTTTGGGGAAAGAAGTTTCCATGAAAATGTATAAAAATTCGGCAACAGCGCCGACCGCCCACCACGGAGCCCAACGAGGGGACGCGGCAGAGCTTGCATGCAAGTCTGCACGACGCCAGTCGTACGCCGCCACTATAACCAAATATGGTGTACCCAAGGTTGGATAACCACACAGGGTTAACCCTTGCCGCCAAGGAGAAGGGAAGTAAATAGAAGAGAGAAGGAGACAGGAAAGCTGGAAAGTAAGGGAAAGACGAAGGTTGTAGGGAGAGAGAGACAGGAAAAGGCGACTGCCGATTTCCTCCAGGTGGGTCAGTCTGGAGGTGCCGTGCCAAGGCCGAAGAGGTGTGTTGCCTCCGCCGGGGGGCCTTAAAGGTCCAAACACCCAGCTTCGGCTCAACCCCCAGGATCCCCTTTTCCCCAGACACGGCTAAGCCGCGCACGGCTACACGCGGGAGGGTCCAACCCTCGTGTGCTCGGGTACGTGGTATCGCAACGCACCAAACGCCTGCTTGCGCAGACGCCCCTGCGGGGGTATGTATGTATGTATGTATGTATGTATGTATGTATGTATGTATGTATGTATGTATGTATGTATGTATGTATGTATGTATTATGTATGTATTATGTATGTATGTATGTATGTATGTATGTATGTATGTATGTATGTATGTATGTATGTATGTGTTAACACAAAACGCTGTTAAATGTTTCTGGAGTCGTGAGTTGGATTCATTGCCACAGCAGAGGCCATATGCCGTTGCAAGCGTAATGAATAAAGAAAAAAAAAATGCCCCTTATATTTGGGTGCACTTGAAACAGCTCCAGGACCGCTATTTTGCAGTGATGCCTTCCGCGAGATTCTATGCCAGTCTAATCATCCGCCACTCACTGCCGGCTGTTCTTATTGATAACGCGGGCGGAGCATCTCGCTGACCACGGATTAAGTGCAGAATTCGCGAAAAGGCATTAGTATCGGAAAAAGCATCGCTAAAAGATAGCGGCCTATGCGACCGTTAAATCGCAGCCCTGCATACTCCACTACTGCGTTGCTTCAGTGCGTTAAACTTCGTCATCAACAATCTAACGAGTTTAGTTTGAGAGACGTCACATTTACTGTTTAGAACAGATTTTTTCTGCTGTTATGTATAGAGTCGCAGTATTCGCAGAATAGGGAATGAATTAGTGCAGTGGTCTCTCATAATCGTAATTCTGGAATCCTATTAAAAAGAGGTGCTTCGGCACTCCAATATTGCAGTTTTCTAAAGTCAAACTTGTTAAAATCTTATGCCCCGCTACAGTAACATAAACTTGCCCCATTTATTGGCAGGTATGAATGCGAACATAAAGCGTTGCTTTTACAAACTACTCTACTGCTAAATATGCTGTCGAAGAATAACCAGAAAACGTACATATACAATACTCGAATATTTCACCATTACATAAATAATAAATATTAGCCCTAATCCTTAAATACGGCACACAAAGACGTTTGTCGTCATACCCGCAGTAGTCCGGATCGATGCTACGATTTTAAAGTATCGTATCGCATTATCGCGTTTCTCACTTCTGGCCTATACATCCCCCCCACCTTTTTTTTTTTGCCATTGCTGTTGCTGTTGTGTAAGTACTAGTTAAGGTTATCGTTTTGTCTCTTTTTCGCCTGCCGAGTAATGAACGGAGCGTCGGCCTCCCGTAAGGGTTCACCACGGATCGTCCTTACGCCTTTTATCTGAGGCCGCCTATTTTCTGAGTAAACAACAAGCAGGAACCGCCTGTGGCGACGTTGGGTTTGGCCGCTCCTTGGAGCTGCTGCTGTGAACAGCACGTCCTTTTCCTATCCGCCTACATCGCGAGCAATTCATCGCCACGTTAGACATACGGCCAAGCAGTGGTGGAGGATTCGAGCATGTCCTTTTGGCTCACGACGCTAGCGGAGATCGGAGTGTGTTTTTGGCGTGAGCTGTTCGTTATGGCCTAAGGCGGCCATGATACACACACGCGACGCACACGCACACGCGCACGCACTGCTTCTCCTTCGGATGGAAAAACTCGTCCAGCTGGTTTCAGAAAATGATGAATATCGTTCTGAATCCTTTCATTGGATGCTTCTGCAATGTATACGTAAACGGCGTTATCGTGTAATCCAAAAGCAAGCATCTCCATGAACAACACTTGGCGCATGTCCTCACAGCCTAGTTAGAAGCCAACCTAAAAGTCAATTTTAACAAGTGCGAATTCTTTAAGAACAACGTAACTTTCTTGGGTAGAGTACTGTATGGCACTACGAAGGACACAAAAGAAGAATCATTGGCCCTCATTGCGAAACTCATGAAACCTTTTGACATTCGCTCACTACGTGTGTTTTTGTGGTTGGGAGATCACTTTAGAGCATTTATTCAAGACTATGCTGTCATAACTAGGTGTTTGACAAGACTAACGCAAAAAGATGTACCATTATGTGCGACCGATGTCTGTGAGGCAGCCTACAAAGAGCTGGTACGAGTTATCTCGTCTGACCCAGTCCTCAGACTTCCGGACTTTGCTCTACCATTTGAGCTCAATACTGAAGCATCGCCCTACGGAACGGGAACGATACTCTGCGGGCAAAGTGAAAGTCAGCCAAATAATCACCAACCTCGTGGGATTGGCTACTACATCTACTCGTTCAACAAAGCGGAAGTAAATTACACATCGACTGAGGAAGAAGCACTATATAGACTAAAGGCTATATACACTAAAGGCTATATAGGTATTTCCGTTCTTACCTTGAAGGCACCATATTCAAGTTTAATACTGGTCATGAGGCGCTTACTCACATCTTGAACATGACTGAACCGAATGAAAAAGTTACACGATGGGTCAGCGAGCTTCAACAGTTCAACTTTGAAGTGAATTACCGCCCAGGAGCTTCTATGAAAGATGCCGACGCAATGTCTAGAGGAAGGAACAGTAGCTTGCAACCGACGGAGACAGGCAGAATTGCAGTGCCTTCCACACTAGTTCCGGAAATTCTGGACCTGTACGATGGTTTTTGGTGGACTTACATGAAATTGACGAAACAGTTCAGATGGCCTCGCATCGAAGAAGACACGAAAATATACGTGCGGTATCATGTCACAAATGCCAAGTGAACAAAGTAAATTTTGAACAGCCAACACAGCAGGTGATATGACCTAAGCGCTCGAGCATACCATTTCAGGTTGTTCACATGGACACTGCTGAACTCCGAAAAAAAAAATGTGAATGCGTGAAGAAAACGCAAGCATTCCTATTGTGTGTGGATGAGTGCACCAGGATGGCGGCAGCATGATTGGGGACGGAGGACGCCAATAATGTGATCTCCTTCTTAAGCAGAAAGATGTTTGACAACGTTAAAGCCCTAGTGTCTGACAATGGCCCGGCCTTCCTGAGCCATCAACTTAAAGAATGGGCAGAGAGACGTGAAGTTACGCTCAGGTTCACTGCACCATATCACCCAGCAGCTAATGGATTAGCTGAGCGAGCTATTCGTGACATCAAATAGTACATAAGTATGTACCCAGACTTTCCATGCAGATGGAAGTTCTGCCTTAAAGCGGCGGTAGCTTATCATAACCGGTGCTATACAACAGTTCTGGGATGCACACCGCTATTTGTTTCTGGAAACCTAACCTATTTACCAGCCGACACGGCTCTAGGAGTTGAAGCAATGATCCAACTGACAGAACAGAGAAGAACCGAAGAGAGGGAAGTACCGCTGGTTGGTTATCCTTCTTCACAGAGTGGAAGGGCACCGAGTTTTTCTTTTTCATCTTAGCTCACTATAATTCCCGCTAAGTGCGCGAACTTATTCTATCGGTCTATGTTTTGGTGCGCGGAGGCGGCATTTTACGCACCTTAGGGGTTCACTTAATTTGCTACTGAAAGCCAGCACTTTCTTTACTTTTAAGAAGGTTGGGGGATAGTGAGCAGCTTAAGGATCACACGCGAATTAGATTTTTTTTTCGCTTGTTAATTAGAAAGCGCAAATGAGATAGAAACGCGACTACTTCTGGAAAAGAGTCATTATATATTATTATTCAGAGCATAAATCAGTAAACCAAACGCGCGCGACCTGTTTTATGAAGGTACCTCGTGTACTTGTATACCTTCATAGGTCGTCAGTGATTAGTAGAACGAAAGTAGACGTAACGTGGCGCTGTGTGATCTGATGGTGCAATTCGACCCAATACAAGTAAGGATGCACAGTGTACTCATGCACAGGCGTGGAAGCAGTGTGCGTTCTCACGTACGTTCACAGGAAGTTTCATGTTCCGCTGGTTTTCGTATCTCAGCTTTCCGAACTGCATTCTGTGCACAATTTATTGTCATGAGACGATGGAGACACACTTCACTTTCTTATTGTGGTGTTATTTTGGTGTAGTGCTTGAATTCAGTGCCGTGTTTGGCTTTTCGCTTGTAATTGTCTTCCTTTTCTGCGACAGTTTTTAGCTATTAATGAGGAATTCGCTGAAGCCTCCATGCTTATACACTTTTAACGAATTCATGTGCGCGCTTGCTTGCAATTGATACAAACATTGCACTCAAAATCTCCAGTTTCTCCTGCTAACTTTGCTGTTA
The DNA here is from genome assembly GCF_023375885.2 of Dermacentor andersoni. NCBI lineage: Eukaryota > Metazoa > Arthropoda > Arachnida > Ixodida > Ixodidae > Dermacentor > Dermacentor andersoni. Next base: position 107,424,137 of record NC_092814.1, read on the forward strand.
AGCGCTTCCCTTGCTGTGTGAAGGTCTATGTATACTTCTTATAGCTTCCAGTATACTAGGAGTGCATAATTTGCTTTTGCTAAATTGCAAGGGCTTTTTTTCTTGTCGCTCTCAGCAAAGTCTTAATTATTCCGTCGAGTGGGGCCCCTTTGGGCGATTCAGAGACTGGAATGGTTCCTTGAGAACGTACAAATGTGACATCACAGCGACAAATCGCACTCCGCGTTTGTAAAGATACCTTTTCGTCGCATTTTGGTTCCGTTTGTGTTGCCTCAAAGCAGCCGCCGATTAATTGACATCTCGACACGAGCGGCGACAGCGCTTGCCTTATTGAGTCGCGGGAGGCACGCCTATTGATGCCGTCCGCCACCAAAACGGTCGTCACGGAACACCGGCGTGTGGCTGAACGCCGAACGAGAATGATCGCCCAGGAACCACTGGACCGCCAAACGACGCCGGGCACGTCATCGGCTCTGTGGCCGCGAATATCGAGCCGGACAATGCTGAGCACGAACGAAGCTTGTTGGTCGGCTGGTTGCCCTGGAGACGAGCCTTCTGGCCGCAACACCGCCGGGGGTCGTCCGTCCGGAAGTATTCGCGCTGTGGCGCGCCCATGGCGACGGACCCTCCGGGAACTGCGGCCTGGCCGCCTCGAGCATCAGCGACCAGCAGCAGCCGTAGCAGGTCAGTTGGGGGAGAGGCGCACTGTTGCGCGCTCGCGCAACAGGCCCCCGCGCGTGTCCGGCTTACGCTTGCGTGAAACTTCCGCGTCAGCTCGAGGGATGATCGAGCGCGTAAGCTGCAGCTTGGGACGGTAGTGTTGTCGCACGCTTGATCGGGGCTGTGACGGCGCGGTACGATTGCGTTTGCCTCAACGGCTACTGTGCGTGGGTTGTAAAGAACGATCTCTAGTTAAAACTGGCTACACGTGCTTTTTCCCTCCAACGCTGTCCGATCAAATATAGGGTCCCCGTTTCGGCAAGCATAGGTCGTGCCAGACCTGCGCCAAGGCAGCTTCGCCTGACATTACTGTAGGGCGAATTTCTCAAGGAACAAAAACATCGACTTGTCTTGATCGAACTCTTACCGTGAGGAAGCCTGCATCAGGACGCAACTATACCAAGCGCCAGTAAGACTTGCTACCTGGACTATTCAAGGTTCAGCGTTTGCTGAAGCCGGCTTACGGTGGCAGCGCGTCGTTGCTGTTTTCGTCAGTGCTTCCACTGCACGTGCGCTTCGTCCCGTGGAAGCACTGCGTGCATTCGGGCGCATCCGGGCCATATTAGCTTGACCCCGGCCACAGTGCTTCTCTGAACCTCGCTCGCGTCACGAAATCAAGATTTACCATGTTGTGTGCCGGACAAGTTCAAGCAGCCGTGCTGCGCTAGCTTACTTTTTCCGTGGTTGCCGTTCTGTTATCACCAAACCACGAGTTATCTTCAATCGGACTTGTACGCTTGTTTTTCCACTCTGTGTGGCATCTGCTTCGAAAAGGAAGGACTAATTTTCTTGAAGGCAGTGTAGCGGAGATGATATACAAGCACAAACTCATAATAATTATTTACAAACACATAATCGATTTCCTTGAGTCGAACAATGTTCTAATTTTCAGCATGGCTTTAGTCGCGGTTTCAGCACTGTCACGCAATTAACCGAATTCACCCATGATGTTGCTTATCAGTTAGATCTTGCTAAAAAGAATGACACTCTCTTTATTGATTTTTCTAATGTATTCGATCCAGTACTTCATTCTCACTTCTTGCAAAAACTAAATGCGGTACTAAAGATTTCCGTCTTGTCGATTGAATTGCTAGTTTTCTTTCTAACTGGTCCCAATACGTCAACTTCATTTCCACAAGGTCATCAGTCCTGGTTCTTTTATTGCTTTATGTCAATGACTTGCCAAAAGATGTTTCTTCATACATACATCTTTATGCTGACGATTGTGCCTTATACGACGTGATTGACTATGCGACTAATCATAAGGGACTGAGCGATTCCTTTGCTTCTTTCGGTGCTCGGTTTGAAAAATTGAAGATGAACATTAATTTAAAAAAAAAATGTTATTTTGTCCTTCACAACAAGTGCGGCGCCAGTTATTGCGACATATTCCTTGAATGGATAATCTTTAACCACTGTTTGACAATATAAATACATTGGTGTAACATTTACGCACCATCTCTCATGGTCTCCACACATTGATCAAACATGTTCTAAGAGCCTAAAACAACTTAGATACCTACGTCGTACTACGCAGAAGGCTCCAAAGGCTACTAAACTCTTATTGTATAAAACTCTTGTTCGCCCCATTATCGTTTATGCCGCCACTGTGTGGTCACCCCATAACCAAAATAACATAACCAAACTAGAAGCAGTTCAAAAGAAAGCTGTATGCTTCATTTTTCACCGGTACGACCGCTACTTTCACCCTCGTCTGCCCTCCCTGCGCTGAAACAAGCATTACATTAAGTACGTCTTGACGTGGTGTCATTAAAATTTGTGCACAGCATAATAAACATGTCCTATCATACTTCAAACACAGCTTGCTTATCCTTCGCCAAGCCATGTTCCATGCGTAACTCATACGAGCGCAATATTATTCTTTTCTATGCCCGTACAAATACTTTCAAGTACAGTTTCTTTCCCCGCACTTTACAAGTACGGAATTCCTTACCTGGCTGCCTTCGTTCACTCCCGATAAGCGAATTCGAAAGTGCTCTTTATGAAAACAAGTCTGTGTAACTCTTATGTTTAGTTTATGCTTTATGTATATGTATTTCATCGCTTCGCTGCTTTTAGTATAGAAGAAAACGATGTTCCAGTGCTTTGGCTGTTCTATTAATAACTAAAGTTGCTAATGTTGAAAGTGTCATTGTTGATTTCACTTCATTTTTTTGTTGTTCAGCACTGTATTAATCCACTCCTGCAATAGCCCTCCTATGGGGCTGCAGAATGTAAAATAAATAATGTCTGTTTTCTGACAATGTATATTTAGTGGCAATTGACATGAGTTAATGTGTGATAATCACTGATTACCTACTTGATTGACAAAGGTTTACTATAGGTAACATTGCAGGTAAAACATTTTATGGCACGTGTTACAATTGCGGATTTAAAGATGGTTAGGGCTCATAGCACGCCCACTTAAATTTGTTGGAATCATGACACTAATAGTTTCGAGATATGCCTCCTCAAACTTGAAAAAGAAAATGGACCGACGTTGAACTTATTATAATCACACAAAGTATTCCTTGTGAGTTGAGGTAAAATTACGTGGAACACGAATATATTTTGAAAATATCTCAGAACTGCTGCTAATCTTATAGAATTCCATGGTAACGGACACACCTTAAGCGCGGACCGCCTTCGATTCCGCAGTTGCTACATTTTCGCAGAAGGAACTAATGAAAATAATAATTAGCACACGTTATTGATTTCTTCCTAATAGGCAATTATCGCATACTTATGTGTGCCACTGTTAATAATGCGTTACCTAAAAGAAAAAAGAAGCGTTATTCTTCCCACAGCACTTGCTTCAAAAATGGCTATTCCTCCTTGAAGCAGGTGGTACACTCAGTGCGTAAGTGTTAGATCTGGGTACTCAGTATCAAGTGCGTGATTCGAACCACAAATTACAAATTAGAGTTTGGTTCTGTTACTATGTTCTCACTATGTTCACGAATTCTTGCCTAGTGCAAGCGCTTTCTTGGTAGTAGCAGTTTGTTGCGATGTTACTGTACTTTATCGGCTGCAACAATCAGCCACAAATATGCACATTTGTCGTAAACATACAGAAAGAGCGAGGAAATTTCGGTAATCTACAATTTCGGTGTATTCTTTTCTGCTTGAGTTGCCAAATTTTCATCCTTGGCGTAAAATACCTTCAAGTCATCGTCTAAAATAGCGGATACCTGCCCTCTTAAGACAAATACCACTTTAAATTTTCTTTTTTTTTCATTAAAAATATCAAGTTCTTGCGTTGAAGTTCTCGGGCAAAAAAAAAAAGCATCTTGCACTGAATTCACATACTTTTTGTTCGTAAGGGCTGTGTACATATGTGCTGTGTACGTAAGTGCTGTGTAAATATGCACATTTCTCGCAAAAATACAGAAAGAGCGAGGAAATTTCGGTAATCTACAATTTCGGTGTATTCTTTTCTGCTTGAGTTACCAAAATTTTCATCGTTGGCGTAAAATACCTTCAAGTCATCGTCGAAAATAACGGATACCATGAAAAATATAAAGTTATCGCGTTGAAGTTCTCGGGCAAAAAAAAAGCATCTTGCGCTGAATTCACATACTTTTTGTTCATAAGTGCTGTGTGTCCTTTGTCGCCCACCTCAGGTAATAATGTACCCGCGTGATTGAGGAATGTTTGGGGTCTGTTCTTGGGGGCAAACAATTTTTGCGTAGGAACTTTTTTGTGAATTCCAGTCCTTGTTCGTAAGTGTTCTTTGCCATAGGCCGGCCGCCTTAGCTATTAATGTGTCCCCCAAGCCCTTTCCCCAGCGTGATGCAGCAGGCTATCGAGGCACTTCACTCAGGCAGACCTCTCCGCCTTGCTGCCATTAAAATTCTCTCCAGCATCATCATTGGCTGGGATTTTCTTTTAACAAGTGCATCATAAGAGATGTTGTGAATACAGGCCCTAATCTTTTATTGTAGCCAATATAGATTACAAATTAAGAGTATCTTCTTCGAAAGTGCACCTGTTCGACTATTCGGCAAGCGTAATTTATTTGCCTATGCTGTGTGTGTAGGAAAGCAAGTTTTCGTGGGAGCATTGTGCTTTTTCACACACATACAAACAAAAAAGGGTGCAAAAATAAAATCCGACACTGCAGTAATAACAGTTGAGTTTTCGTTATTCCTTGTGAAAGAACTTGCAAGCTTTTCCTTTAAGGAGAAGAAAAAGATAAGTAAAACGTGCCATTAGTAACCGTATGTATGTATGTATGTATGTATGTATGTATGTATGTATGTATGTATGTATGTATGTATGTATGTATGTATGTATGTATGTATGTATGTATGTATGTATGTATGTATGTATGTATGTATGTATGTATGTGTTTTTTGGTAAAATATGGAGAGGTGCCTTTTGAATTGTCACATCCCCGAAATGCCACCCTTGGAGGAACACTTTGCATTAGAGGAACAAAAGTTGCAAAGGGCTAAATTCAGTGACTAGGGAGGGTGTTCTAGTACAGTGATGAAATTGCATGTCAAGAACTAGTGCTCTATCAATGCAGAATGCACAGGAGCATTACCTTGATGAAGAATGCAACAATCTTTTTTCGACAAATTTGATCGCACGCGGCACATACGATCTTTCACATGCTTCCGGACCTACACATTGAAAGCTGCATTGACAGTTTGACCTTCGTGTCAAAATTCCTGGTGTGCAATTCCATAGGTGTCAAAAAACACGATCAGCATGGCCTTGATTTTTGCCTTGTTCTTTCTTTCTCGCTTTTTTTTTTACCTTGGTTCGTTTTTCCTTTTCCACTCCTTACTCTGCGACTTCAACTCGATGACGTGTTCGTAAATTCAAGTTTTGTCGCCGGTGATGGCCCTTTGAAAAAATTTATAGATGTCGTCTGAACTTTTCCAATCCATGACACATTTTTTTGCCGCAACTTTTGCTCAGGAGTTAGCAGTTTCGGCACAATCTTGACGCAAACCTTTTCCATTGGCAAATTTTCAGTCAATGGTCGGTGAATGAATGGCTTCCCCAAGCCAAGGGCTTCTGCTGTCATCCTAGCAATTATTCGCCGGTCACTGAGCACAAGAGAACGCACACGATCGATGTTTTCACCTTCGCACGGGGTGGAAGGGCGTCCTGGTCTTGCATCGTCCTTGGGGTCTTGGGTTGCTTGGGAACCCGGAAACGCCGAACCCACTTGAACAGTCTTTTTTTTTAGGGCATCCTTTCCATAGGCCTTCCTGCACCATTCATGCCTCATTTCACAAGAAATTTGATATTGATTCTTTGTTCCGTCTTTTCATTGATCTCCATTTCGGCAAAGACTGAAATTTAGAGGAGGCCGAGTGTTCGAAGTTTCGTATAGGAATTGACTATTACACACCAACTATTCGTATCTATTCGTATTCTAAAATGAACTGTTCGGTATTTTCGAATATTGCAACGAACCAACTATTTAGCAACAACCGAATGTTAAAGTCTGGTTACTGTCCTCGTCTGCTAAAAAAAGTATAGCAAATTATCAGAAAGGAAACGACGAGAAAACATTTTAGAAGCACTGCGAAAATAAAATGGGTAATGCAAGCTTTATTTTCGGTTTCGCAGCGGAAGGCTACATGACAACCTGTGAATTTTTACTTGTAGTCTGTCAGTTAGTGTTTTTGGCAGTCTAATCATGTAGGAGATTTATCTTGGACGTCACAACCAGTGACGTCTTTCTTGCAACGGGTCCTTTTACACGCATCTACGCCGCAGAAATGCTTCGACAGCTTTTTGTTTTTTTTCCACAACTTCTTATCGTTTTTGGCAACATTTATTTAGAGCTTTTGGAGAGCTAGTCATACCGCTGCCATTCATTCTTGGAAAGCTTGTTTGCACCCAGGCTATAAAAATGTTGAGAAGCTATCCGTTCAATTCTTGGAGCGCAGCTCTTAGGTGCCCGTTCTTGTGTTGAGCGTAGGCGTGCCTCGTCCTCCCTCGGCGTAACCGAGCGAACGAGCACAGGGAACGATGAACGAGCGAACGCGGAGCGCAGCGGCTTATGAAAGACGGCGAGAGCGAAGAGAGCGTGAGGACGAAAGCGGAGGAGGAGGGTGCAGTGTAAGCAAGAGGAGGAAACCGGAGGAAGCCCTCATAGCTAGTTGTCTTTTCTTTTTTCACTAGTCAGTACAAGCGTAGTACCTGATTATACCGGTATAAATATATTGACTAAGTGTAGGCGTCTGTGTTTGACTATACGGTATTCGATTCGATAATTCCTCACTTACTATTCGTATTCGGAACAGTTGATATTCGCCCACCTGTACTAAAATTGAGTTGCAAAAAAGTGCGCGTATAAAATTCTGTCCTGTCATACCGCAGTCCGGCTCGTGCTAAAGGTCAACTGGGCCCCTTCGAGTGGTGAGAGCGAGAGAGTGGGGCCGCTGCAGTTTCTCCCACTTTTTTACTGACTGATTGCACAAACTTTTGGGACAGCCCTTATTTGTTTTACAGCACAGAGACGTCATCGAGCGTACAGAAGACTAGGTTCATTGTTTTTAGATTCAGCGTTTCACATTTTAATTTATCCTGTGTTGGTATTTCACATAGCTTTTGTCTTGGTGTAATTGCTAACTTGCATATTTTTTTTATAAATAAGCAAGATCGTACTAATTTGGCATCATGATTTTCTGAAAGAAGACCTGTATCAAACAATTCTTGCACTTATAAAGTGTTGTTAGGCTACATTCAGATGACTGCCAACCTTCTATTTCATTAATACATGCCCTCACCTCGCATGTTTCCGTAGAACTCATTAATCAAATCAGTGTTCCAGCGCTTCGACTTGACTAGCCAGCTCTCGCTCTGTCAGCTTCTGACCGCCTGGTTAGCTCAGTTTGCAGAAAGAGTGCGTTGGTCAGATGGGCTTTGGTTCTATCGTCGGACTAGAACACATTTCTCTTCAAGCGAAGCTTCCATTCCCAGTAACCCATATAGATTGCCTTTGTAGGTTCTATTACATTCAGGTAAATGGCACCTTTTTGTTTCGTGGCCTATCAATTAATAATTGGTTGGGATTAATATCCCGCAATTGCACAGTGTGCTGTGAGAGACATCATAGCGGAACGTCCCCCTTCTCCCTCCTCCTTTTTATTTTGAGCCTCGGCACCCGCACAATTTTCGTTCTTGCTTATGTATAGTTGCTGCATGTGTCCGCCTCGTACGACTGGAAAGAGAGGTGAATCGTTTAATTTGCAAGGCAAGACAGGACGCAAAGAGATTGACGCAGACTGCTGTCGCCCCGGCTATACGCTATGATGCGGAGTTGGAACAAAGGGGATAGCGGTGCATGGCGACGAGCATGTATACAGTGCAGCCCTCGGAACTACAGCATGACACAAAGCAATGGACTTTTGTCAAGAACACGCCATGATTGTTGACCATCACCGAAAGTTTAATCAGAATACAAGACATGCTCTTTGAACTTTTCCCGCTGCATCTTGGAATGGTGATGTCGAGGAATGGCGATAGGGTATCCGTTCAATTTCGGCACTCTTACCACTTCACAGATGAACCTTGTGATGCATAACATCTGAAAAAAGCAAAAGAAAAAGAAGCACTAACAGGTTCGTGAGCAAAGTTTACCTACCTATTTTCAAATTTTTGTTTGAATTCTTTTACATTCCTTGATTACTTTATTTTCAACTACCCGGTTCTTGGCCAATACCCCAGAATGGGTATGTGCCATTAACTCCAAGGCTCTACATCTACATACATCTAGCTTTTCTGCCGTGTTTCGAGATGAGGAATTTACCTGCGCCTGTGAGTGTGGCACAGCTGTTCATAGATGTCAACTCATGGAGCGACGTTGAAGGAAAGATGCACTGCGCAACGAACGAGAAAGAAGTGACTTGAACTGTCGCAAGCTTTAATTACGACAGTCTCTCCTCATCGTTGTCTGCGTCTCCTTCAGCATAATGAACGAAGTGTCCCAGCGACAAGCTTTATTGTGCAACATTTCTTTTTATGCCATCCTACAGGACGTCAGTGGACTTCAGCGTTATGATGGTATTGATCGACCCGCCATGGTTGCTTAGTGGCTATGGTGTTGGGTTGCTATACACGAGGTCGCGGGATCAAATCCCGGCCATGGCGGCCTCATTTCGATGGGCGCCAAATGCGAAAACACCCGTGTACTTAGATTTAGGTGCACGTTAAAGAATCCCAGGTGGCCTAAGTTATTCCAAAGTCCCCACTACAGCGTGTCTCATAGTCAGATTGTGGTTTCGCCACTTAAAACCCCATTATTTCATTCTTTTTCTTTAATGCTGATCGATTCCCTCGCTAGCGCCACGCCGAGAGGAGGAAGAAGTAGAGACAGCAGCGCGGCGTTTGGAAGCGGTTATAGGGCGCCGAAGCGTCGACGCCACGAGAACGCTATACAGATCAAGAGTGCACCTCGCCTTCGTGTCAAGATGTGGAAGCACGTTCAGTGTTTCTAGCGGCTTTGCCTAAAGTTGCGTCACTCGGCGTAGACTACTGGGCCCGTATTTACAAAGATCACTTAAGTATAGTAGTGTTCTTAAGAGCAAATTCTACCCGCCATGGTTGCTCAGTGGCTATGGTGTTGGGGTGTTGGGCTGCTGAGTACGAGGTCGCGGGATCGAATCCCGGCCATGGGAGCGAAATGTGAAAACACCCGTGTACTTAGATTTAGGTGCACGTTAAAGAACCCCAGGTGGTCAAAATTTTCAGAGTACTCCACTACGGCGTGCCTCATAATCAGAAAGTGGTTTTGGCACGTTGTTAAGAACGGCCAGCTGCAGTGCAAGTTTGCCACCCAGTTACGACTATGGCGGCAACATTCCGGGAGCGTCGCCGCCAACCTCTAGCCACAGCGTGACTAAATCGACTTCGTGTCGGGGAACAATACGCGCATCCTCCACTCTCCGTCGCTTCAGCTAGGATACGTTCGATGAAGCAGGCTTTGTGCTGAAACCGCCGCCAACCTCTAGCCTCATCGCCGTTGTGACGGAATGAGTTCGGCGGGCCAACTATTGTTACCAAACTCCCCAACGCGGACCTGATCTACTACGGGTGCGCGAGTTGCCGCGGGAACGCCGTTTTGCGCCCATTCCCACGCACCGACCAAGACGCAAGACAACGGGCTACCCGGAACGGCTCCGAGTTCTATGAAATTCGTGTGGTGTCGGTTTCGGACCGTAAACACGTGTGTGTGTGCATGTGTGCGTATAAACCGTCCTGCGGAGAGGCGGCTAGTTTGCGATGACTAAACGAACGTTCGCATCACCTTGTATCGCGGGAGGACCGAGTGTTTAAAAACTGTTGTTGTGCGGATGCTCGACACACTTTTCTTAAGCAGTCATGTTGGACTGAGACACTTCTCTCAAGCAGTCATGTTAGACTGATGTACTTTCTCAAGCAGTCATGTTAGACTGATATAAATACTGTAAATAAATCCATATTCCTCGTTCTCGATGAGAAGCAGTCCTTCCCTTCATCAACGTCCTCAGCGTGGATAAGTTGGACGACGGCATGGGCCAGCTACCTTCTAATTCATGCCGGGCTCCAATCTTGACAACGGATCACGAGCGATGGGATTGAGCCCCCAATCCTGACAACGTAAAACCCCATAATTTAAATTTTTTTTAAGAGCAAATTCCAGCCAATCGTGATGCTGGGAATATCATCAGCGAAGGCGACCAGCCAGTGGCAAAAGAGCACTTACGAACGAAACGTTTCGTGAATTCGGCCCCTGATCCTTACTCGTCGACGCGGCGGAGGGCGAGAAGCCGAAATGCCAAGGGCTGGGATGTGCCAGATCATGACTTCGGCGGTCCTGTACCTTTGTCGGTTGGTGTTTCGTCTCTCGGCGTCGACGCTAAAAGAGGCGACACACTGAAACGGCAAAATCTGGGCCGGTATTCTCGATTGATCACTTTCGAGAATGCGATCACTTTCGCGAGATTCGGGGTGACTCTGTACCGGACGCATTGAAGTATTGTAGACGCAGCGATATAGCCTCATCTTACAGAAGAGGACGCGGAAAGTGAGTTTGAAACTATGTTAGAATACAGTGACAAGATCACAGCTTATAAGGGCAGACTAGAATATAGAGTGAAGTTGTGCTTCTAACAGACAGAAACAAAACTGTAGACGTTTTATAAGAGCACTCACCTCTTCCAGGGTGACAGCAGAAGTGGCGCCCAGAAGTTCGCCCGCTTCTTTCGCGAAACGCGTGTCTTAAGCTCGGATGACATTAAGTCTTTTTTTTTTTTTGTTCTGTATATCTATCCTCATTGCTCAGTAAATCGTTGTCGGGTCCGGTCGATGGTTCTCTATGACCTTGTTCCTTTTAGTCCGTTCTTTCACCACTCTCTTTAGTAGCTCCAACTTTGAATTCGCGTGGCTGGAGCCTCTTGGATCATTGGTTTGTTTTGGGCAGACTAGAATATAGAATGAAGTTGTACTCCCCAACAGGCGTAAACGAAATGAACCAGACAAACCTAACAAAGGAACACCGTGAGTACAAATGTCTCGGCAAGTATGGCGGGATGCAGCGTCCCTAGCACAGTGCAAAAATAGCAAGTTTGGCACGCTGTTGGCCGTATACGCTGACGCGTCTCGTACCGAGCCACACATGATCTCGCAAAAGTGATCGCATCACCGAAAGTGATCGCTCGAGATGACTACTCCGATCTCTGTGCCGGAGAAAAGACCTTGCATGTCCCGCCAGCCCTCGGTGCTTCGGCTTCACGGCTCGATTCTGATCCACGCCAATCAACGCCAATGCTGCCGCCGCCGGTTGAAACGCTGATTAAGAAATATTGTCCTCAGAAAATGGTACACAAGGACAGTACCATGAAGGTAAACATCGGGCGAAACCCCCACACCATACCGCATGCATTTCACTGAAGTGTAACTTCAGGAGCCCCCAATTTCTTTGTTGCAGTTTTTTTTCGTCCATCCTGCTGTCTCTTCTGTTGATTAGCTCAGGACAAGTACAGCCGGCAAGGTTAAAATGCCTTTTTTTTTGCTAAATAAAATCTATTAGATAGCGAGATATCGCTTGTGTATTGTTACTTTCTCATCCATCGCTTTGTGACGCGCAGTGGCTACAAGGTGGAAAACTACCAATTCGCCTTTTTATTGTTTCAAAACTGAAAGGAGGGACGAAAGAACAAATCATATAAGTACATGATCAGTGAGTCTATTCACATTGCATCTATAGTTTGTTCAGAACGTCGAGGATGGACCCGTGCTCTGTGTAAGAAATGATGTTATAGGGGCCTGGAAGATATGCTTACAGTCGGGACTACGCAATCAGGGAGGTTCGCGAACGCGAAATTCCTCGGACAGAACTTGAATCTAAATCGATGTGTGCATCCATTAGTCTACATAAGCTGCGAGGAATTTCGCCACGCGTTTCTCTCCGTTCCAAACGGGGGCAAAGTAGCCCTTTGATATTGTTTAACTGAGCGGATTGACTTAAACAAAACTAAAGTAGGGCCACAGCTTAGTGAAGCAACTTTTTTCGTCCTCCAGTTTTTCGTTGCAAAAGCGCATTCGTGTGTTGTTTATAGGCCGCATCAATAATAACCGGAAGAAGTGCCTACATACATATGCAGCTGTCGAATGTCTACATGTGCATTTTATAAAGTTATTAAATGATGGCTTAATGACATTACAAAAGGTAGACTATTATACGAGATTGTTATGAGGTGTTGGTTAAAAGGCTATGTTGGAGCTCCTGTAGAACGTTAATAGAGAGTTATACAGAGTGTTTTTTTTAGCTGCACTAAATTTTTTAAAATGAGAAAAATGCAAACCATGATAACGTTATATTTACCATTCGAGTGTACGGATTGCAAGCCTCTAGATACAGAGCAATTTCCGCACGTACGTGCGTAATTGATCAAGTTATGGTAATTACTTTTCTAATAATCAACAATAGGAGGCTACAGCAAATTAGTGCTTTGGGGCCTGTCCTCGCCACTACTTATCCAAACAGTCAAATTTTTAATAGCGAAGTTCATGTGGGACCTACGCGAACAATTAGTTCCCCTTGGAAGGCTCCTTGAAACGGAAGCTGTCTGGAAAAAGAGCGTCTTGTCGTCGATGTCACTACACATGGGTGCCTGTGCAACTTCCGCGGTAGTGGGGTAAGATTATGCTAAACCATTGCTGTATGGAAATACCTGAAATAAGGGATTTACTCTAACAACTGTATATCACTCATTTGTGTCGCCTAGCTTGCCGCGCTTACGGACGACAAGAAGGGGATCCGAGGGTCCGATTTTTCATTGTCGCTATCGTATGAAGTTAACAGATAATGAAGGTAAGGAAAGTATAGGCTGAATTACTTGTCCTTCTATTTTTTTTTTTGGTTCAACTGAAATACCGAAAAGTGTTCTGCGTTCTTACAATGTTCAAGTGGCACACATTCCAAACCACAAACTACGACAATCGTTCGTCAATGTTAAGGACAAATTACCAAAAGATAAATTCCCAGGTTTTGTCTACGTTGTCCGTGTGCTGATTGTGACTACGTGTATATTGGCGAAATTGGTGACTTTGAAAGGCGTCTTAAACAGCACAATTATGACGTGAGAAAAGAAAATGTGAAATCCAGTGTTTGGCTGAGCATGCCGCTTCAAGCGGCCACGCAATCGACTGGGGGAAGGTACGCGTACTTTCCAGGGAAAAGGGGCTATCTCGACGCCTTTATCTTGAATCGCTCATGATTCAGACTACGCCACACACTCTGAACAGGAGCGATGACAATCTGCCGTCAGTGCATGTGTGCTTCCTGCGTCACGTGTTCAGCACTATTCAAACGAGCTGTTCGAACACTTTTATTTTACCTGTGAACAAGGCTCCCGTGTGGGAGCCGAAACGTCTTCTTTTCTTTTAAATTTTGCTTTGGTCGGCGTAGCGCCCCGGATTTTGTCTACCTTTTCACCGAAAAGAAAAGGGAATGAAAATGGACGAAGAAACACCTTGCTGCAAGTGGGGAACCTTACCTGCATACTCACATTATGTTTGCGATACTATTACCAGGGTCCTTCCTATTACCAATTGAACTATACCCCGGCGCCGCTTTCCCATCCACTTTCCTGATTATTTGTGCCGCCGGCGTCCCGTAGTAACGTGATGACTATAGACAGGATGTCCTACGTCCGCCACCGTGGCCATAAGGTTTGGCGCTGGCTAACACTCCCAGGGCTATAGATAGTATATACACATACGCAAATACCCAGAAAAGTGGACGGGAAAATAGCCCCGTGGTAGCTCATTTGGTAAGAGCATTGCTCGCGTAACGCGAAGATGTTGATTAGGTTCCCACCTGCGACATGTTTTTTTTTTGTCTCCTTTCATTTCCACTTACTTTATCATTTCTATATTTCAATTCAAAGAAAACATAGAACCCTATGCTATCCTTGGTTTCGTTGACTGTTGGCCGCATTTGATAGCTTCCGCACTTATGTAATTTGCATTGTTCACGGTATCGGGAATCGTCGTGATACTTTCTTTAGAATGATCGTTGCTTACCATCTGTGTTGATTTGTTTATTCGATGAACGCCCCCCCTTAAAGCTCGTATATATTTTACGCACAATTCAAAGCCCATATTTACAAAATTTTCTTATGCAAGAATTGTTCGTAAGAGCAAATCCCAAGGAATCCTGATGCTGTACTTTTTACTAGCGAATGCGACTGGCGTGTAGCAAAGAGGATTTACGAACGGTACGGTTTGTGAATTCGGCCTTAGGGCCCCTATTAACGAAAACCTTTCCCGCTAGAATTTTTTTCGCGTAGAAAAATTCCAGCGAATCTTCCTTCTGAACATTTACAATAGCCCCAAGGACAAAACAAGGTGTCGCTTCCTCACCCTCTTTAAGAAGGATCTTCACGTAGCTGGAACGCACCCCCTACTCATCGGCGGCGATTTCAACCTCGCCCATACAGGCTGGGCCTACGTTCGCACGGAAGCTGCAGCTCGCAACCTCTGGCAAGATTACCACGACTTAGGCCTTACGCTCATCACGGATCCCTCCTTTCCCACACGCCTCGGTGCCTCCACTACCCGGGACTCTACCCCCGACCTCACCTTCATCAAACATATCAACAATGCACACTGGACCAATACCCAGCAAGACCTGGGCAGCGACCATTATATCCTTGCTCTCTCTTTATCCCAACTCGCTGCCGCCCCTGCCCCCACTAAAGAATTCACCATTACCGACTGGGATGTTCTATAGGCATAGGTTCTACCTCAGCAGAAAGCATTGCCGACATTAACAACTGGATGCAAGCGCTACGCACTGATGTTCAAACGGCCACTCGGGTGATAACTACATATGCCTCAGTTTAACGCATGGATAGCCGCCTCGCCCATCTTCTGGAGGCTAAGGCCTCCATCCTAGCTAGATGGAAGGGGCAGCGCCTAAACCGTCGCCTCAGAAGTAAGATCTCCAAACTCAACACAGCCATCGAGGAGCATTGTCAAACCCTCAGCCGGCAACAATGGACTGAGCTGTGTAACACAGTGGATGGACAACTTCATCGCCCCTCCTCGTGGAAACTCCTCAAACATCTGCTTGATAATACCACCACCCGCACCACCCGACAGGATCGGCTGCAGAAGCTCCTTTATACGGAGACCCTTAAGCAAGGTCCACAACAGGTGCTTGACTACCTCTGCACCAGATATATCTCCAGGGGACAAGTCAGTCCACACAGCAATTACATCGGTAATCCCAACCCCACACTAGACGACGATTTCAGCGTATCTGAAATACATGCTGCTCTTCGCAAGCTTAACGGTCGTTCTGCTCCAGGGCCAGACGGGGTCACTAACAAAACCCCTCACAATCTCGATGACGAGTCCGTGTCTCATCTGACTGACTACATCAACGATTGCTGGCGCAGTGGCGCCCTCCCAGCTGCCTGGAAGACTGCCAACGTTATCCTAATTCCAAAGCCTGGCAAACCATCTAGCCTCAATAACCTAACGCCCATCTCCCTCACTTCATGCGTAGGCAAGGTGATGGAACACGCCTTCTTAGCATGCATCAACAGTCACCTCGAAGACAACTCTCTCTATCCCCGCACCATCATTGGATTTCGCCCTCACTTTTCTACTCAAGACGCTAAGTTACAGCTCAAACATCAAGTGCTAAACGATCGTTCCCGTAACATGAAAGCCATCCTCGGACTCGACCTCACTCAAACCTTTGATAACATTTCCCATGCAGCTATCCTTGACCAGGTCTCCAACCTCCACCTGGGAGAGCGAGCCTACAATTACATTCGTGACTTTCTCTCCAATCGCACGGCCACCCTCTCGGCCGGGTATTTACGATCAGACCAGCTTCCCCTTGACAGCAAAGGCACCCCGCAAGGTTCAGTTATCTCTCCCATGCTCTTTAACTTAGTCATGATTGGCCTTGCCCAGCAGCTACAACGAGTCGACAATATCAACCATACCATCTACGCCGACGACATCACCATCTGGTCGTACCGAGGCAGTGATGGCCAAGTGGAGTCAGCCCTCCAAACGGCGATTGACACGGTTGAAGCCTATCTCCAAGGGACCAGACTGCTGTTCGCCGGCTAAATCGGAGCTTCTGCTCTACAAGCCCATTCAGCGGGGTCGCCCTCCCAAACACCAATCTGATCACCGACCGTGTGACGCCATCACCCTACGCCTTCAAGATGGCAGTACTATCCCACACGTCTCTAGTTCCGGGTCCTCGGTCTCACCATCTCTACCAACGGCTCCAACGCCTTGGCTCTCAACAAGATCTGTGCCCAATCTCAAAACACCCTACGACTTCTTAAACGTATCTCTAACCGACGAGGGGGACTCAAAGAAGAAAGCCTTCTCCGCCTCGTCCAATCCTTTGTCATATGTCACATTACCTACGTTGCTGCGTACCTCAACTGGTACCGGGCTGAGCAAAACAAGCTCGACACCCTCATACGAGGGGTCTACAAGCAAGCACTTGGCCTCCCGCATTGCAGCAGCACTGAACTCTTCAACCAACTTGGAGTTCACAACAACCTTTCCGAACTCATTGAAGCCCAACAACGCTCTCAGCTTGAACGGCTCACCCTTACTGAAACGGGACGCTTTATTCTATCCACGCTTGGCATCACCTACCATCAGCAACAGGGCCCCAAACAACCGATCCCGACCGACATTCGTAGCTGGATCTACATAGACCCTATCCCTAGAAACATGCACCCTGAATATAACAGGGCCCGGCGCCAAGCTCGGGCCGGAGCTATCATAAAAGCCCTTGCTCACGTACCTGGCGTCACATTTGTTGATGCAGCCCAATATTCCCATGGCACACAATTTGTGCCCGTCGCCAAACGCGATGGAGTCCTACACCACGCCTCCAGCGTCACTACTCCCACTGCCGAGATGGCTGAAGAAGTTGCCATCGCCCCGGCCACTTTAGATCCCACCTGCCACACCATCGTGCGTGACTCTCGCTCAGCCGTCACTAACTTCAGCAAAGGCCGTATTTCTCCCCAAGCTCTTCGCATCCTCTGCCAGGCACCACACTCTAAAGACAGCATAATCTCCCTAACATGGATCCCGGCCCATGCGGGCCCTGTCCACTCACGCCTCCCCAATCTCAACGAGGTCACCCACTCCATTGCGCGAGGCCTAGTCAACTGCGCCGGAGTCACTGGAGATGAGTTGGACACCAGGCACAATCTGACAACTTATAACGATCTCGTTAAGGCCTTTTACCTCAGTCGCCGAACCTTCCCCGCGCCTCACCCCAAGTTCAGCCGGGCGCAGGCTACCACCCTGCGTCTGCTACAAACAAACACGTACCCTTCGCCCACCCGCCTCCACTTTATATTTCCAGACGTCTACACTACCCCCAACTGCCGGTGCTGTGGCATTCACCCGGCTACGCTTCCGCATATGCTGTGGGAGTGCCCAGCACAGTACACACAGACTAACACCACGACTCTCTCGTCGAGGTTGCATGAGGCTCTGCGGAGCTCCGCCCTCGACGACCAAACGTGGGCGACCCAGCACGCCCGCGAGGCGGCGGCGAGGCAAGCCCTCGACGTCCCTTCATGGGAGGCTTAGGCCCGGCCATCATAAAGTGCTGGTTGTACAATAAAAGTTTATTCCTCCTCCTCCTGATGCTCGACATACCATTAGCCTAGGCGACTAGCTAGTGACAAAGAGCCCTTGCGAACGAAAAGCTTTCTGACCAAGGTTTCAAACTTAGTATTATTTTTCTAGTTCGACAGCTCTTTTTAGAACAACAGAGATAAGTAAAACGTGCAGAATAGTTAAAACGGTGAAATTAGTTATAGGTTGACGTATGCGACAGCTGATGTTGAACAGAGGGAACTTGGCGCAAGTGCGCGCAGCGGTAGAAGTGAATCACAAGCATACGTGCTTAATACACAAAATAAGCATTTCAGAATTTTCTGTTTTCGTGAGTAATTTTTAATAGCGAGTAAACTCTTACGAATATACTTTTTGTACGCGTGCCGTTCAATGCCGTTCTTCTACATGATTTATGCGTTAACAAGAGACCTTAATATGCTATGTCTCGTAACCACCATGTTAAATATACTTTATGATCACAAGAAATCATATCGGCTCTTTCGTACGATATGAGGCAATATTGTTATTTATAAATAGGGAGGCCGTGTTGAAGATGTAAGAAAAATGCTTCCTTGTCTTGGTTGCTCAGCTGGCGCCATTAAGGATATGAAGAGCTTGCCGTGTTCTGAAGCTGTGAAGTTCCAGGCGTAAGGCTTTGAAGCATGAAGTTTGGCGTTCACGTATCGCGTTGACCGTCGGTACACTGCTCAGTGAATTAAGGCTTGCTCAGCCCTCACGTATATTCATGAACACTTTAGGTGAGAATTTAATTGCCAGTTTTACTTATGCGGTACTAGCTTAAAGAACACTACAATCTGCCATATATCTACTGTAACACATGCCGACGTCCTTGCAATTTGGCCAAAAGGTTGCCCAAGTGTTTAAAAGACAGAGAAAGAAAGTATATGGGCACGTGCGGTTATGAACAGTGTTTTGGAGGCAGAGAAAGCATGTTTAACTACCGTTGCGCTTGTTAAAAAGAAAAGGAAATCAATGCTAAACGCAGCAAAGTCACAGAAGGAGTAACTCGTAACGCAGTGTTTCGTCTCACCAGTCGAAGATCAATTGTGTCCCAAGCACGGACATGTCTCAACCGCGAAGCACAGTTGCGATACGAGCAGAAAAAGAAATAAATAAATAAAATGCTTGAAGGTGTGCGTGTCTAGGGAGCCAATCGGTGAACATTAGCGGATGTGCTCATCGATTCCAGCTGCACTGCGGAGCATCGATCATTGAAGGCCCGCGTGCGTTTCTCAAAGAAGACTTGCATCGATCAATCATGGCCACGGTGTGGTTGGCAGACAGAGTAGCAATTTCACCAGACGCGCTCGTAATTGCTGGTTCTTGAGCGCAGGGTTGAGGCAAGCCCTTGGTAACTCCACGTAAATGTACATCATCGCTCCAATATTTGCATATTGAAGGTGCGATGTCATTTAACGAAATTTATAAAACAAGGAAACACTAGAAATTACATAGAAGGTGAGTGCAACGCGCTTATGATTATAAAGTTTGCAAGTAAATGCGTTTATTTTGCGCGCAAAGTCACCTAGGAGTCAGCTGGACGCGGCATTTAAGCCATTAGTGCGTCCGGTACCAGCAGCAACCAAAACAAGGGTGTGGCACGCAGGCGCGTTGTTCCGCGCCACAAGCACGTCCAGGCAGGTCAACGTGACTACGGTAGCTCTTTACGTCGCACGTTCTCTATACAGCGCTGAAAACGTTGCCGCGTGGCCGCCCGTCGTAACGGAGGGATGGACGATTCTTTCTGCAGTTCGTGACAGCAAAGTCCGGCGGACAACATGCGAGGCACTTGCGTGGAGCATTTTCAGTGTTGTACATAGCCGCCAGTTGTTTCTTTCTTTGTTGACCCATACTGGTGTACAAAGGCAGCAGTGCTGAAGGAAAGTGGGGAGTGGCCTTCTGGCTTGATGGTTTTATGGGGATGTCGGCTTCAGTCTCTGGTGCCCATGGGCGTGGTTATCACAGCGATAAATTTTGCTGTTTCTATGATTTTTCTATTCGAAGTGTTCTAAGCCTCACAGATAATGCTGCGCGCTTGCACAAGCTCCACTAAGTAGCGGCAACTGACGTTTTTCAAAATATTCGCTTCCGAAACGGAGCCACGCTTCTCCACACTTCTGCAGCAGTTGTAAGGATTTCCACAGAACTGTACCACGCGCTAGCGAATACGGATTATTATTTCTGATATTTCTGCCCTCGTGCACGTTTTCCTTCCCTCGTCGTGCAAAGTCACGTAGCGTTGGCTCACGCAACTGACTCTGCGGGCCTGAGTAACTTTGCACAACGAAGCATTTCCTCTTTCGCACATATTCGCCCTTAAGTCTGGAGTTCTTCGACATTTGTTTGCCCCATTTTCCTAGTTTGTCGTTGTAATTCTGTTCTTTTTTTGACCGATGTTATCACATTTCTACAGTGCAGTGTTTGATAGCCCCTTTTCCCTTCTATGATATAAATACGTTCACTGATCAATAAAATTCAGTAGGTAGTCAGAGCTTATGCTTTTAATTCTTTCCTTTAATCTCATCACTTTTTATTTTCTCACATCGTCGCTTTTCACTGATCTTCACTCAGGAACCTCGACCAACTCTCCCAAATTGCTATGCGCTATAATTGAAATAAAATGTCAGCCGCATATTCTGCTCTCTAATCAGCACTGCCGTCTTCTTGCCTCATAACGCTAGGCCGATCACTTCTGGTTCCATCGCCCCTAGAAAATTGTTACACCACTCCAAATCAGTTTCTTAATGCACCTGATTGTCGGACTGGTAACTTTTGCGCTTCTAGGTAGCTGGGCTTTTTCACTCTTTGCACAGAAGGATGGCTCGTAATTTTCTTAACAGATACGCTGATTCGCTTTCTAGTGTCTCTATGCCTTTTTCAACAGACCAGGAATTCCGACGCGCTTTGTTGCGCACGTATGTTATGCGTTATCGCTTTTCCTCCATAACTTAATCTATTTATATTCTAGTGTGGCAGCCAGCCAAGTTCACTTGTTTCTTTTGACGTTCAGTCTCGTTCACAGCGGTGTAGAGCGCACTAACAACTAGGTTCGGTTACACTGTCGACTACTGGCTGCGGCTAATGATCTCCACATAACCCACGCTCACCCTGCCTCAGCGCACGAGCAGCGACGCTACTATGTAAGACTGCAAATGTTGATCTTTGCGAGCGTCGACGCTTAATCAGCGCCTTCGTTATGCCTGAGTGGGTCGCCCACGTGCTACACAACAGTGAGCGGCACTGTACACTCTTAACCACGGTGTTGAACCGGAAATGCTGAACACTGCCACCAACAACAACGACAGCAACAACGTACTTATTTTTGAGTGAACCTGAACTGTACCTAAACGTCACAATATACATTTTTTTCTTGTTTATTACTGTGAGACAACCCTGTGAAAAAAATTAAGCTCTTCGATTCGATTTGCCTACCTTATCGGAGCTTTTCATCGATGTATTGCCTGCACGTGCCGCTCAACCGTGCTATCCACGTTTGTAAATGCGCACGGGCCTGCTGTCACTGTACAAGCGGTACTTCGTTTGCAATTTTCAATGTAACTAGTCGGGATGGAATCAGGCGTGTCAACATTTAAAGTCTGTCACTGTCCAATGCTTCAACGGCTGGTAGGAGAAGATATTATCGCTGATAGAAGGAATCACTTCCGAGCAAGGTGGTCATATTTCATCGCATTGAGTACGTAAACTGACATTGTTGCGACAGGACGGTAAACTTTGAGTCATGTAAACCGATTCAAGCGACTAGAATAAAACCACGCAATAATTTTTTTTCATTCTTTTTCACTTTAATCTATCATGCAGTAGCGATGATTTGCTAGGACCACAGTATTTACCGCAAATCGCAATATTTCTCTCTCATGCTGGTGAGAGGCAAATATTGCGATCATTTAACGAAAGGATTTGTTGCAGGGCAAATTGGTGCGGTTTACCATGCATCTCTCTTAACGGCACGAGAAACAGGCACTACGTAGAGAATATAACATGCACAAGCGCCATGTGTGTCTCGTTTTCTCTGCTTAATGTGGTAAAAAAAGTATTAACCAAGGGTTGATACACGTGCCTTAAGGCTGCGCGGAGATAATACCGCTGTGAGTCTCAAAGGACCTTCAACAAAAACAACATTGTGTTATCGCTCTTGGGCGGTATAACGTAAAGATATTCCAAACGGTTTCTATTCCATTTCTGCAATCAGCTCTCTACGATTTGTCCAACCTTTTCGGGCTACCCCTGCTTCGCCTGTCTGTCACGCGACATCACGAAAACAGCCAAAACTGCCCATCTGATATGACGTGTTCGAGCTTATTATGCGGGATTAGACCGAACAAAATAAACATAATTATTTCTGGTTCCACACCTTTCTAGCCATTAGCCCTCCGCTATTGGCCAAATGTTGTCGCAGCACGAAGGTCAATTTCCTCGGTGCTGCTGCCGCACTTCCTCACTCCAGCGTTTTCACTGCGAGTTTGCGCGCTCACCGAGTGAGATGTTTTTATGTTTGCTTGAGTGCACGTGACACCATGCTTGTTAGTTTAGTTAGTATTCCTATGTTTAGAAGTTTATAAGGCCGATAAAACTACTATCCTTACTTCGTATAGCTGTCCACTAATTTGCTATCGTAATCGATACTTCTCCTTTCGGGTTAAACTGCAACTTCCGTAACTGACATCTCTGAGAAACTTGAATGTTCGGATGCAATACTGGCCCGTAATATGGTGCGTAACGTTCAGGAAGAGTTCGCCACCACCCCCAATGGACCCGGCGCTTATATAGGTAACTCGAAACTTGAATCTATACCGGACAAAAAATCCGTATTTTCGATCTTGAAAGAACTGTCAAAGGTTCTTATCGTCGAACATTCTGCAATTTCGAAAGCTCCGAAATAAGAATATGTGCCGCTAACTTCAGTGAGTGTTGGGTGTCCCTTTTCTGCATACAAACCAATAGTTAGTGAAAAAAGGCGAAACCCTAAGACCTTGAGATGGTGCTTATTTGCCACTGCTTTCACAGCTTTTCTCTTGGTGTGCAGTCACACTAAATTGCAGATAAACCTTGTAATTTAAACAACTTGCCTCATTCCGTTTTACCGAGAAAATAAGATGGACTTCACAATACAGGAGTTTAGTGGGCTGTGTTCCTTAGAAAAAATAATTTCCCCTCAGGTGCACGGAACGGAATAATAAAACGAAATAATAGTACTTGCGTGTACATTTGAGCGATAAAGAACACAACAGACATTGGGGATGTGACCTGTTCAAACAACAGTGAACTGCACGACAAATGATTATCAGTATCGGCTGAAAAGTGTAGCCAATGCGATTGCCCACCAAATGCGTATATAAATGACTGTACATCAATACATTCAACTGTTTTTGTGGGCAACCAATTCTATTTTGTAACAGTGCGCGGAAAAACGAGTTTTTTAACGCACTCGTTTTACTAGCGTATTCCCTATGTTCCTTTAAATGCCGGGGGTATGTGGGGCGCCGTGTGATTGACTCGATGTATTTGTTCTTTGTCAATGCCTAGCTTTCGCAGTAAACCAAAAACATTCACGTATTTGAGTCTCATTACTCCGTCGTGTCCGTAAAAGTCCATATTTACCTGTTTTAAAAGAATGCTCGGTGAAGTGTGCCAGCTGTACGAATTGTATACGAACCCAATTGCCTTTCTTTGGATGCTTTAGAGTTGAGTTGTCTAATGTTAACTTGACTACGGGGATGTCAAGCCACTGAAAAATATTTTAGGACAAGGTGAATAAATGTTTTGTGTGCAAGTAACGTTATTTCTGGTGTGGGCCTTCTCAGCGACCTCTTTTAAAAAGGCCAACTGCCGTAAGGCTTTCTTTTCTACGTAGGAGATGTGTTCGTTGCATTTGAAATCAGAGCCGAATATGATACCTAAATACTTAAAGGACGTTACAAAAGAGAGTTTATGGTTATCGATAGCATAGGCAGATTGTAGGGGAAGTCGTGTAGGCGTTACAACCATAGCCTCTGTCTTTCTTTAATTTAAGAAGTCCTGGTCACGTTGACTTCGAATTTCATGATATACTGTGCATTCTTATGTTTACTGGAATGTCGTGGAATAAGGCGAAAGAAAAGTGGCCCTAGCATGGAACCCTGCGGGATGCCCGGCTTCACTCACTGTGAATCAGAGCTAGTGCCATCGACGCGCGCACACGCACACACAAACACACACACACACACACACACACACACACACACACACACACACACACACACACACACACACGCACACGCACACGCACACACACACACACACACACACACACACACACACACACACACACGCGCGCACACACACACGCGCGCGGGCGCGCGCACGCACGCACGCACGCACACAAAAGCTCTTACGCTATAATCGTTCGTAAAATAAAATTCCAGCCAATGCTGATGCTGGTCATATCAGCGAATGAAATTGGCCAATGACAAATAGCCCTTAAGAACGAAAAGCTTTGCGAATTCGGCCTCTGTTAATTACGAGCCGTGCAAAACGTGGTGTTTGTCGGTCGGCACCGCGCTGCAGAATGTCCAGGCTCCAGAAAGCCTGCGACGGCACGCATCGGCAAGAAGGAAGCCGCCCCAGCTTTGGAGCAAAATCACACGCCGCCTCTGGCGGCAGAGGGTCCGACTCCCGCGCGATGAGGAGGCGCCGGCTGGGCAGTGCTTGTTTTTGGAGAGCTTAACGTTCGGTCGCAGTTTGGTTCTTTCTGTACTCTCCACTTTTTTTCTTTAACGGCTTATATATATGCCGCTACAAAAAGATCATGTCGATTTGGCCTTATTTGTCAATTACGGCTGCCATGTCATGAGCGGTTTCCAGCAGTGCTTAAATGTAATGTACTCCACAATTTTTGCACATGAACATTCCAATTAAATGGGCTTGTGCGAGAAAATATTAAATGCGCTGCTCATTTTTGGCACTGGAATAATTTTTGCGAACTTCCAGTCACGTCGAAGTTTGCCTAGTGAAAGTGACTTGCCGAAGATAATGCTCAGAAACTTGGAGCACCATTCGGTATATCTGCTGAGAAAAGCGTTTGGTAGGTTGTCAGTGCCTGAAGATTTCTTTGAGTCGAGGTTAAGAAGAACTGAAAAGATGCCTTCTAAGATATCTGGATTTGATCCATGGGCAGAATTTGCTCAAGGGCATTAAAATACGGCGAATTACCGTCAGCATCTGGCGTTAAATCTGGCGTTCCTCAGGTATCCGTACTTGGCCCAATATTATTCTTAATTTACATTAATGACATCAGTAACAACCTGACCTCTACAGTTCGGTTGTTTGCAGATGACTGCGTTTTTTACAGACGGATTATCACCTCTGAAGATACTAATATTTTACAAGCCGACCTAAACAAAATTTCACTTTGGTGCGAGCAATGGCAATTAGAAATTAATGTTGCTAAAACAAAAACAATGACATTTACCAGAGCCAGTAACGTTCACTTAAGTTCATATTTCATGAACAACATATGCATAGAGAATGTGTCTACATTAAAATACTTGGGCGTCCATTTAACTTCAAACCTCACATGGAATGATCAGATTGATGAAATAATTTGGAAAGCAAATAAAACACTTGGATTCATCAGGCGAAATTTGTATTTGGCAAATCAGTCAACTAAATTGTTAGCTTACACTGCTTTAGTTCGCTCAAAGATTGAATACGCTTCTATAATATGGAATCCAAACCCGCCGTGGTTGCTCAGTGGCTATGGTGTTAGGCTGCTGAGCACGAGGTCGCGGGATCGAATCCCGGCCACGGCGGCCGCATTTCGATGGGGGCGAAATGCGAAAACACCCGTGTACTTAGATTTAGGTGCACGTTAATGAACCCCAGGTGGTCGAAATTTCCGGAGTCCTCCACTACGGCGTGCCTCATAATCAGAAAGTGGTTTTGGCACGTAAAACCCCATAATTTAATTTTAATATGGAATCCAAATCAGACTTACCTAATAAACAAGCTTGAATCTTTACAAAATAAAGCAGCACGTTTCATCACTAAAACCTACTCTAGAACATCCAACATCACGGCTATCGAAGAGTCCCCCCAATTACCCTCTCTAGAAACACGACGACTGTTAGCACTGCTTTCCCACTTCCACAGATTGTATCATACCCCGTCATTCTTTACAGCATCCCATACCAAACCCCTACAAAAAAATTTCCCCCGCCTCGACCATCCCTTCAAAGTCCGTCCCATGTTTGCGCTTACGAATCTGCTTCGACAGTCACCGCTCTTTCTTGCTATTTATCACTGGAACAAGCTGCCAAAAGAAATTGCTTCTATACATGATCATTACTCATTTGTAAGTAATTTGAAGCGCAGTTTTACGCATGTTGAGTAAAAACAGAATTTTGTGCCTTTGACACGTTGTAAGTGCATCTACATGCTTTGTACCGAGTTTTTTTTTTATCATGCATGCATTTCTTTCTTTCCTTATTTTTTCTTTTTTATATTTTCTTGTTGTTGTATTCGGTGATCTTTTACCACGGTGTTCTATATTGCCTTTCCCCCCTAATTGTGTTTGAAATATCCTGTTGTTCACCCCCCCCCCCTATGTAATGCCCGTAAGGGCCTTTAGGGTATCTGAATAAAAAAAAAATATCAGTGAACACAAAGCAAAAAATTGCAGACGGTTTGGCTGTGCCAACCACGGAATATCGTGAGAAAGTACATTTTCTTGGACCAAATTAGGGATTGCTAGGACGTTGGTTGACCGTTTTGTGGTTTCACGCCGTAATGGCCAGTGTTGTAGAGCAGCCTGCGTCCTTGCATGAAGGGGAAATCATGTGCTCCGTTATGCAGTTGAGCTGAGTGAGGTGGGCAGGCTTGTGCGGATATTTATACCCAATGCTCACAGATTACAAAGGTACTTGAGCTTGGGCGAGCAAATACTTACACGTTCTACACACCTTAAACATGCCAGGTACCTACTGGTAAAATAGGTACAAGCGTGCTCCCAACCTGGTGCTAGGCAACTACGGGAGTTCCAGACTCTTGGAAGGACACCCACCTGATGGGAAGTTGGTGGCATGGGACCGCCGGACTCCTTTTTGAAGAATCTTAGTGTTTTGTTTGTCTTGCTTCTTGTACAGCAAGCATACTGGTCTGAACGAACCTCTAACGAGCAATATACCACCGGAAAGCCGGGCGCCTGGCCAGGGTTCTGCATGCACACGTCTTATAAACCGGTAGGTGTCTGGCGGCATCGAACCACGCTTCTAGATATCAGCTAGATTTAGAGACACGCAGACAGAAAGTACAAAATGTATTACATGTGAAACAAACTACTCAAAAACAGTTTCGAGATTAGCATGTGGTTTAGTAGAGTAAACGAGGATGAATAAAACAGCCGCAATGCGTTTTTTCTTCTCAACGAAGCCATGTGAGGTTGCACAAAAATTCGTGTACTAGCCATGTCTACCACCGTTGTCAACCTCTTATAGCCTGACATCTTTCACCTGCGGAAAAACATTCAAATTGCAGTTGAAAATATCTGTATGCGAGCTATGAACCTCCAAAATTACCCTCACACCATTTGCTACACTAAACGAGATTTGTAGGCTATATAGTTTAAAGACAGCTGAAACGGCCATCAAGCATAAAAAAGTGTATTTGTATCAGCATGCTTTCCCACTGAACAAACTCAGGCTTGGCAGGTGAACCTTCTCGCATCTTATGACAGTTTGTAAAACAGCAGGTATCGCACAGATGGTGACTTCAATTTATGCACCTGAGTAGGTGCCGCCGAACAAGTTTCTTGGCGTGTTCACCCTCGTTCGAAGCCTCATGCACAAAGCGTTTTTTTTTTTCGAGCGAGACATGGCCACACGCTGACGCGTTTTCTTGCTGGATGCCCATACATAACGTCAAAATCAAGATTTCTCTCGAGCTGAGATTTCGTGTGTCGCGAAATCGCGGCAACAGGTTAGAAGAAGTTAAACGAGTGCAGTTCCAGATTTGTCTCGTCGTAGTGTGAAGCTCTACGGCTGTTGGCGCTGGGTCGTTTGACACAAAGTGCGTATGTTGCTTCTGAGGATGCTCTGTAAATTGAGCATGCAACCGCTACCACTCTGCTACTTGACAGTAGCCGTGCAGCCTTAACGAAGGTGGCCTCTATATCCCGCGTGCCCTAAGGCTCACCGCCGCGGCTCCATCCATTGTCGCACGAGAGGCACGTGTATACTAGTGCTAGTGGCTTTCCCATTTGGCAGCGCATGATTTAAAGAAAACTGTCGCCAATCAGTGTCGCCTCCTGTGGAATATTAATGCGCACACGGGAGAGTTCCGCTCTTGCGCTCTGTATTGACAGGCATAACGAATGTTTGTACACAGTAATCAGCAAGTGAACAAAATCGCACAATAATGTTACATTGGATACCTGGCCACTGCAGTATACCTGGGAATGTTGCAGCAAACAAAGCAGCTGGACAAGCGCATGTTAATAACGCCACATATGGTACGCAAGGCAAATTGCAGCACATACTAAGGCAGATCTCAGCCCGTGGTTGCAAAGCGACATGATTTGATCAGAACTCGAAATCTTCAGATTTATTACACATTGACCCATCGCTACA
This sequence comes from Dermacentor andersoni, assembly GCF_023375885.2. Lineage (NCBI taxonomy): Eukaryota > Metazoa > Arthropoda > Arachnida > Ixodida > Ixodidae > Dermacentor > Dermacentor andersoni. The sequence goes on from NC_092814.1 coordinate 107,452,633, forward strand.
ACTTAAAATCCCATCTATATTACATTCAACCAGAGCCTTTGAAACACTCATTCTACGTTTGCGGCTCGATACCGCGTGTACAAAACGCTTTCTACATAAAATTTCAAGAGATGATAGACCAGAATGCACTTGTGGCCACGCGGATGAAGATGTACAGCCTCCTCTGGTAGAATGTCCGCGACACGACACACACAGGCAACGCTTAGCAGCTGGGTGATTTAGTGGCAGTCGATTGCAGGACCTTACGCCTCAGGAAGATCGTAGGTCCTTGGCCAATATATTCATTGCAAATACGAGCGTTCGTGGCTTTTCAAAGATTTCTAGAAGCGAGCAATATTCTTGGAAACTTTTGAGCAGTCCATGTTTTTTTTTTACCCGACCTTGGCCAATTAAATGCCTGGTTTTGTGTACCTTCATATAAATCTAATTCGTGGGTTCTTATGTGCATTGATATTAGTCTAGTTATGTGACCAGACTTTGTGTTTACTTAAGTGCGCCTATGTGATTGGACTTCGTGTTGTTATGATTTAATTATTTTTTTATTATTTATTCTTTGGTTTTATATCCCCATGTGAGAAGGAGTAGCCGGCGCCAATTAAAGGCGACATCTCCTAAATACCATATAATAAAGAAGTCTGCGAAACATAAAAAAAAGAAAGGTACTAAACCAAGTCACGTATTCACAAAATTTTTGCGTAAGTTCTTGTTGTGATTGGCTGTCGCCGCTGCCGCGGTGGTCGGACCGCTATCGCGCCGATGGCTATAATGAGCGTCTGGTGCCCAAATGCTGGCCGACGAGGAAACGTTCTTACGTAATAAAAGTAGTGTGAAAATTGGCCCAGGGCCCATATTCACAAAACGCTCTCAGGATAGTATTGTTCGCAAAATGTAAATGATGTTGGACATATTATTAGCGAAGGCGGCCGACCAATGGCACATAACATTTACGAACGAAAACCTTCGGGAATTCAGCCCCAGTTCTTAAGTTGGAAAGACATGATCTGAGGCGACATAGGCAGTGAAAGAAAACTGATAATGTGCCTTAACGTCTTCGCCCTTCACCAGGCTTTGTCTTACCCTCCACTTTCCCCCTTACTAAATATAGGCCGGCTCGCGCCATGTTTGTCTCTGCAGAGCTGAAGTACTTCCCTTCACCCCTTGTGCGAAATATAACTTCAGAGAACCACGACGAACTCCTAAGCGGGTTACCATTAAACTTGAACTGCGTAGTGCTTCCTTACCCTGCCAATGATAGTATCCGAGAACTTTGGGCACAGAGTTCCAATAAGTTAGTATTAGGTTATATGACACAGACAGGCAGCGTGCACAATGGCAACCAAAGACATAGAGAAAATTTATGGCAGTAAAAACCACGACGTCATATTGATCAAAATCATTGAACCGGGGCTTCCTTCGCTGGTCACAATATTTATCTACTTGTTTCTTTGTAATCGCAGTTTTGCTATACGAGTACATGAAAAAAAAAAAAAGGAAGGCGTGCTTCATCCTACCCCAGAAAGGGTTCACCTATCTTCGATTTTCAGAACACTTCTACTCTATACTGCTATCATGCTCCTAGTTGGAAGCTACAGTGGATTACGGACATAAATACACAAGGATGCCTCAGAAGCTAAAAAAAATATTCCTTTGTTGCTCTGCAGAATTATGCACAACAAGCTGGGTTCGGAAATTTTTCCTCATACAACCATATTATGATTGCGAACAAAGGTCCACGTAGTCTCCTTGTACAGCTCTACTCGGCGATGCCTCAGTCACTGAAACTTCTGAGGTCTGCATACTGGGCCTTGATATTCATCAGTTTATCACTGCGGCACACTGCCTCCATGAAAATATGCTAACTTTTTCAGGAACATTCAACGTAAGCTTATTTGTCACATAGCATCAAAAGCAGCTGGAGCTTCCTCATACATAGCGCGACAGTTGGTACGTTGTCTTGCGACCACAAATTCTGTGTAAAGAGAAATTTCAATGACTGACCTTGACATAGTGGACTCAGTTGGAGACACTTAATCGTTGTAGCGCCGTGCACACAATCACAGCGCTAGCCTGCAATACTACAATACCAGCTTTACAAGAACATGCCCAGTTGACCACAATAACAGAGCGAATTTCGAATCGCAAAGAAAAGAAAAAAACGAGCTAGCTACAACATTTCACCCCGTCTCAGCTTGCTTCGCTGCAAATGACGTCTTAACGCGTAAGCGTGCGCGGTGGTGTTACGTCAGTGCGCCAATGGCGGTCTCATAGCAATGCCACAATAGCGTAGTTTTCGTTCGCAGACAATTCATGGCGAGTTTATGTTTATGAAAGCATGACTAGAGTTTTAATACAAAATATAAATTCATCTCCTGTGTTTTATATACGTGTTGTAAATGTGTGCACTCTTTTATTTATTTATTTATTTATTTATTTATTTATTTATTTCAGGAGTACTGCCGACCTCTCATTGGGGCCTTAGGCAGGAGTGGGTTATAACACAACATATTTGGAAACAAAGAGAAACAAATCTAGAAACGCAACAGAAAAAGTTGCCAAAGCAAGTCCAATGCAGGTACTAGGGAGAACGTGATGCATGCACAGGTACAAGAAACAAACTATAGAAACTCGAATACTAGAAATTATACAATGCAAGGGCAGAATGACGGCAACAGACATCTCTTGACAAACATCTCTGCAATGAATGAACATACCATAATCAGAGCAAGATAAATTTGTAAACGTTACGCCTTGCGAACACCGAAATATACACATGACGCCAAGCAAATATTTTGAGCACGCTGAAAAAGTACTAGAAAACGTAAATTGAAGCGTAGTGCGCGTGCGTTGAGCGAGGCCAGATAGGGGAAGGGGGGCATGTACGATGAGGTAAATCAAGTGGATTGTTGCCGCAGCTTTGCCATGAACGACTCAACAGTAGTACAATTTACTGTATCAGCAGAGAGAGCATTCTGTTCAGTAACGGTGCGCGGAAAAAAAGAATTTTTAAAAGCTCGTGTCTTGCAAGAATACTCCTTCAGTTTCTTTGGGCGCTCGGATCGCGTGGATCGCCGATTAACGGATTCTATGTACGTGTCCTTGTTTATGCGCAGCTTCTTATGATAAAGTAAAAACATGTATTTCAAACGATCATGTAGTCTTCTTGTCTGTATTGTATTCAGGTTAGCGTTATCTAGAAGTGTGGTGGGGGATGTAAAGGAACTGTAGCGTTTGTAAACAAATCTAATTGCTTTCCTTTGAATCATTTCAAGCTTTTTAGTGTTTTCTTGGCTATGCGGATCCCAAACCACGGAAGAGTACTCGAGGATTGGACGGATGTAAGTTTTGTACGCAATTAGTTTTAATTTTGGGGTGGATTTGCGCAGAGACCTTCTTAAAAATCCCAATTTCTGCATAGCTTTCTTTTCGATGTAGGCAACATGCGCGTTCCACCTAAAATCAGCGCTAAGTATGACGCCCAAGTACTTGTAAGTATCAACGAAAGATAGTTTTTGGCCATTAATAATATAATCGCAGTTTAAGGGAGACCGTTTACGCGTCACGCTCATAGCCACCGTCTTCTTTTCGTTGACCTTCATTTGCCAGACTTCACACCAAGAAGATATTTTGATTAAAGCTGTGTTTAAGAGAGCCTGGTCGGACTGCGTATTTCCTGATAAAGGATGCAGTCGTCTGCAAATAACTTAATAGTGACCGGAATATCAAGGGTGATGTCATCTATGAATATTAAAAAGAACAATGGCCCAAGCACTGAACCTTGAGGGATTCCCGACTTCACCGGTCGTGAATCGGAGCACACGTTGTCGATAGTGACAGTTTCATTTCGATACGAGAGGTAGGCCTCGATCCATGGTACAGATCGATAAACATACCCACAAAAATACAACATCCTCGATTGGGCAGACACTTAGCGTCTGCAGTTGTCTGCTGCCCGTACGATCTAGCTGACATATAAAGCTGTGGTGAACTCAAGAATTTGACGGAAACCCGTCTGGTCGGGAATATATATGACAACAGTTAAAAGCGGACACCAACCACGAAATTTTATAAAAAAGGAAAGACGTTTAGGCTCCCGCACGGTAGCCTTGTTCACTGTGAATTGGAAGGCGGAAATAGTCCGGTTGTGTAGGCTTTAAGATGTGACCTATACAACGTGCGTACACGTGGGGAAAGTTGCCGTGATTGCGATTACGTGTGTGGTCTGGATTGTCAGGGATTCAAGGAAAAGTCGAGAAGTCCAGTTTTTTTGTTTTCCCATGATCTTTACGTTGTCCCAGTCTATTTCATGGCGAGCTGTTTCTGCGTGTTCGGAGAGGGCATTCGAAGATACGCTCTTCTTTTTTACGTCGTACATGTGCTGCTTCAGTATTTGCTGGCAGTTACCTGTCCCGCCGATGTAACTTCGATCGCACTCTACGTATGGGATGCGGTAGATAACGCCTGGAAATTTTCCTTTAGGTAGCGTGTCTTCAATGTTTACTAGGGAGTGTCTTAATTTTTTTGTTGGCACATGCGCTACTTGTACACAGTAGAGGCATAGAACACGCGCCAAGTGCTCGCTGATCCCAGGAACACACGGCACAGGAGCACGACTCTTGGGAGGCGCGCTGCCGGTGCGTGCAGGAAGTGCTAGCAGACGTTCCACGGAACGCGCAAACGAGCCAGAGTGGCCGCTTTCACAGAGATCTCAATGCACGTGCTGTATGTCAGCAGTGACATATTCCGGTTTTTTTTGCAGATCCTGTTCGCGCGGTTCACAAGCGAGGCAACTACAGACTTCTTGTGGGAGGCAGGGTTCACAGAATTGAAATGCAAATAGCGACCTGTGTGGGTACTCTTTCTGTACACGCTGAACGACAAGCTGCTTCCTTCGCGCTTGACGAGGACGTCGAGGAAAGGAAGCTGGCCTTGCTGCTCCTCCCCTACGGTAAACATGATTGCCTCATTCATGACATTCAAGTGTTCTGTGAACACTGTCAGTGCCTCCTTCTTGACTACGCTGAAGCAATCGCCTACGTATCGTAGAAAGCTTTTGGGCGCAGGGCTGAACAAACTAAGTGCGCGTTGTTCTAACCATTCCATCGTAAGGTTTGCTGCCGTAACCTATACGGCAGCCCTCATTGCTGTCCGGTGTGCCTGCCTGTAAAAGGAGCCCTCGAATGTGAAATATGTCGCCGCATGCGTCTCAGCCCTCGAAACGGACGCAAGTTTGCCTGAGCCTACTCCTATTGACGTCCAGGATTTGAGGCGGCTGCTGAGGTTTTGCCTCGAGAACACATATTTGGGTTCTCGAGACAAAACTGGAGCAGGAGCATTGAGTGATGAATACGTCATGGGGCCCACCTTCTTTTCTCTCTTTCTCGCGTTTTTGCCGAGTGGCGTACTTCCGGTGATGGTCTCTCGCGCGAGCTGTTGCGTTTGTCTCGTTGCGCTTGTCTCGTTTCGCGCAGCAGACAATTTTACGCGCTCTGCACGAGATCACCTGATTAGCGGCACAAGTCAGTGCCATAATCACAAGCACTGAAGCAGACGCGGGAGGATGAAAGAGCATGATCGCGGCGCTGGAACACGGCAGAAAAATTTGGAGGACGCTTAAGCTTTGTCTGACTACTTCTCATGCTTCCCGGAAACTGGAGCGCATGTAACCGTAATGTTTACTAGGAAACACTGGCCGCGAACGCAATGCACGAAGGCGGGCTTTGTGGTAGAAACGCGGCCTCTTACGTGGGCCGCGATGCGACGGAGGCGAGCGCCAGCTGGAGGTATTGCAAGGAACCGGGCGCGCCGTTCCGTGGCCCTCAAGACACCCATCGAGCCGGCGCGCGCAAATGGCGGACGCCGCCGCCGGTCTGTGAACGCCGCGGCCGGTCCGTGTGTGTGAAGGAGTTTCTTTGAGTATTCGCGTAACAGAATTATGTTTTCTCGCATAGCCAAATTACAATCCGAGAGCTATCATGTCTGTAGGTTGTGTGTAAATCGTAGTTTACTATTTTTTTCACGTATTTTAGCTTGAGAAATTCAATTAGTGAAGTAAATTTCTTGCGTCACCTGGAGGGCCTGATTATGGGTGGTTCGAAAATAATTTTTTGCCAAAACCACGTTTTCTGCGACATCATCATCATCATCATCATCATCATCATCATCATCAGCCTGGTTACGCCCACTGCAGGGCAAAGGCCTCTCCCATACTTCTCCAACTGCCCCGGTCATGTACTAATTGTGGCCATGTTGACCCTCCAAACTTCCTAATCTCATCTGCCCACCTAACTTTCTGTCGCCCCCTGCTACGCTTCCCTTCCCTCGGAATCCAGTCCGTAACCCTTAATGACCATCGGTTATCTTCCCTCCTCATTACGTGTCCTGCCCATGCCCATTTCTTTTTCTTGATTTCAACTAAGATATCATTAACTCGCGTTTGTTCCCTCACCCTATCTGCTCTTTTCTTATCCCTTAACGTTACACCTATCATTCTTCTTTCCATAGCTCGTTGCGTCGTCCTCAATTTAAGTAGAACTCTTTTCGTGATCCTCCAGGTTTCTGCCCTGTACGTGAGTACTGGTAAGACACAGCTGTTATAAACTTTTCTCTTGAGGGATAATGGCAACCTGCTGTTCATGATCTGAAAATACCTGCCAAACGCACCCCAGCCCATTCTTATTCTTCTGATTATTTCAGTCTCATGATCCGGATCGGCAGTCACTACCTGTCCTAAGTAGATGTATTCCCTTACCACTTCCAGTGCCTCGCTACCTATCGTAAACTGTTGTTCCCTTCCGATACTGTTAAACATTACTTTAGTTTTTTTGCAGATTAATTTTTAGTCCCACCCTTCTGCTTTGCCTCTCCAGGTCAGTGAGCATGCATTGCAGTTGGTCCCCTGAGTTACTAAGCAGGGCAATATCATCAGCGAAGCGCAAGTTACTAAGGTATTCTCCATTTACTCTTATCCCCAATTTTTCCCAATCCAGGTCTTTGAATACCTCCTGTAAACATGCTGTGAATAGCATTGGAGAGATCGTATCTCCCTGCCTGACGCCTTTTTTTATAGGGATTTTGTTGCTTTCTTTATGGAGGACTACAGTGGCTGTGGAGCCGCTATAGATATCTTTCAGTATTTTTACGTACGGCTCGTCTACACCCTGATTCCGCAGTGCCTCCAAGACTGCTGAGGTTTCGACTGAATCAAACGCTTTCTCATAATCAATGAAAGCTATATATAATGGTTGGTTATATTCTGCACATTTCTCTATCACCTGATTGATAGTGTGAATATGATCTATTGTTGAGTAGCCTTTACGGAATCCTGCCTGGTCCTTTGGTTGGCGGAAGTCTAAGGTGTTCCTGATTCTATTTGCAATTACCTTAGTAAATACTTTGTAGGCAACGGACAGTAAGCTGATCGGTCTTTAATTTTTCAAGTCTTTGGCGTCCCCTTTCTTATGGATTAGGATTATGTTAGCGTTCTTCCAAGATTCCGGTACGCTCGATGTCATGAGGCATTGTGTATACAGGGTGGCCAGTTTGTCTAGAACAATCTGCCCACCGTCCTTCAACAAATCTGCTGTTACCTGATCCTCCCCAGCTGCCTTCCCCCTTTGCATAGCTCCCAAGGCTTTCCTTACTTCTTCCGGCGTTACTTGTGGGATTTCGAATTCCTCTAGACTATTCTCTCTTCCATTATCATCGTGGGTTCCACTCGTACTGTATAAATCTCTATAGAAATCCTCAGCCACTTGAACTATCTCATCCATATTAGTAATGATATTGCCGGCTTTGTCTCTTAACGCATACATCTGATTCTTGCCAATTCCTAGTTTCTTCTTCTCTGTTTTTAAGCTTCCTCCGTTCCTGAGAGCTTGTTCAATTCTATCCATATTATACTTCCTTATGTCAGCTGTCTTACGCTTGTTGATTAACTTCGAAAGTTCTGCCAGTTCTATTCTAGCTGTAGGGTTAGAGGCTTTCATACATTGGCGTTTCTTGATCAGATCTTTCGTCTCCTGCGATAGCTTACTGGTATCCTGTCTAACAGAGTTACCGCCGACTTCTATTGCACACTCCTTAATGATGCCCACAAGATTGTCGTTCATTGCTCCAACACTAAGGTCCTCTTCCTGAGTTAAAGCCGAATACCTCTTCTGTAGCTTGATCTGGAATTCCTCTATTTTCCCTCTTACCGCTAACTCATTGATCGGCTTCTTATGTACCAGTTTCTTCCGTTCCCTCCTCAAGTCTAGGCTAGTGCGAGTTCTTACCATCCTGTGGTCACTGCAGCGCACCTTACCGAGCACGTCCACATCTTGTATGATGCCAGGGCTAGCGCAGAGTATGAAGTCTATTTCATTTCTCGTCTCGCCGTTCGGGCTCCTCCACGTCCACTTTCGGCTATCCCGCTTGCGGAAGAAGGTATTCATTATCCGCATATTATTCTGTTCCGCAAACTCTACTAATAACTTTCCCCTGCTATTCCTAGTGCCTATGCCGTATTCCCCCACTGCCTTGTCTCCAGTCTGCTTCTTGCCTACCTTGGCATTGAAATCGCCCATCAGTATAGTGTATTTTGTTTTCACTCTACCCATCGCCGATTCCACGTCTTCATAGAAGCTTTCGACTTCCTGGTCATCATGACTGGATGTAGGAGCGTAGACCTGTACAACCTTCATTTTGTACCTCTTATTAAGTTTCAGAACAAGACATGCCACCCTCTCGTTAATGCTATAGAATTCCTGTATGTTACCAGCTATATTCTTATTAATCAGGAATCCGACTCCTAGTTCTCATCTCTCCGCTAAGCCCCGGTAGCACAGGACGTGCCCACTTCTGAGCACTGTATATGCTTCTTTTGGCCTCCTAACTTCACTGAGCCCTATTATATCCCATTTACTACCCTCTAATTCTTCCAATAGCACTGCTAGACTCGCCTCACTAGATAACGTTCTAGCGTTAAACGTTGCCAGGTTTATATTCCAATGGCGGCCTGTCCGGGCTTCTTAATGCACGGGCTTCTTAATGCTATCGCGTTAAAATGACATAGTTTCGTTCTCTGCGTGCGCGACTGCACGACGTGGGAACAAGCAGACGAAACGAAAATATCTCTCTCTTGTTACGGTGCGAAGTAAAGCAAAAACACGCAGATATTCGGTTTGTATGCTTTATTATTACAGTTATTCGGCTATTGAAACAACAGATTAAACAAGTAACTGACGTTGCCTTGAATAATTATCGAGGTCACGTGTCACCATGACTGACATCACAGCACTACCATGTACGTGGGCGCACTTGCGCGGTGGGCGTCCACTCTCCGGCGGGGAGAGCGGCGCCCGAAAGCAGGAGGGTAAAGGGCGTTTGGTGCGAAATTTAAGCTCTTTCCGTGGCGCGTAGAGTTTCAATACTTCGCAGACACAATGTTTAGCAAGGTGTGAGACCGGACTAGCGGGTATTCATCATCATCATCATCAGCCTGTTTTCTGTCCACTGCAGGACGAAGGCCTCTCCCTGCGATCTCCAATTACCCCTGTCCTGCACCAACCAATTCCAACTAGCGCTCGCGAATTCCCTAACTTTATCGCTCCACCTTGTCTTCTACCGTCCTCAACTGCGTTTCCCTTCTCTTGGTACCCATTCTGTCCCCCTAATGGTCCAGCGGTTATCTAACCGGCGCGTTACATGACCTGCCCAGCTCCATTTTTTTTCTCTTAATGTCAATTAGAATACCGGCTATACCCGTTTGCTCTCTGATCCAAACCGCTCTATTTTTGTCTCTTAACGTTATGCCTAGCAATTTTTGTTCCATCGCTCTTTGCGCGGTCCTTAAATTGTTCTCAAGCTTCTTTGTCAGTCTCCAAGTCTCTGCCCCATATGTGAGCACCGGTAAAATGCACTGATTGTGCACCTTCTTTTTAAATCATAATGGTAAGCTTCCAGTCAGGAGCTGACAATGTATGCCGTATGGGATCCAACCCATTTTTATTCTTCTATGAATTTCCTTCTCGTGATCAGGGTTTCCTGTGATTAATTGACCTAGTTAAACGTACTCCTTCACGGACTCTAGAGGCTGACTGGCGATCTTGAACTCTTGTTCCCGTGCCCGGCTATTGATCATTATCTTTGTCTTCTGCATATTAATCTTCAACCCCACTTTCACACTCTCTCTGTTAAGGTCCTCAATCATTAGTTGTAATTCGTCTGCATTGTTGCTGAATAGAACAATGTCATCGCCAAACCGAAGGTTGCTGAGATATTCGCCGTCGATCCAAGCTTAATAAGCCTTCCCAGTTTAATAGCTTGAATACTTCTTCCAAGCACGCAGTGAATAGCATTGGAGAGATTGTGTCTCCCTGTCTGACCCCTTTCTTTATACGTATCTTCCTGCTTTTCTTGTGTAGAATTAAGGTAGCTGTGGAACATCTGTAGATATTTTCCTAGGTATTTACGTAAGCGCTCTGTACTCGTTGATTACGTAATGCCTCTATGACTGCTGGTATCTCTACTGAATGAAATGCCTCTTCGTAATCTATGAAAGCCATATAGCGAGAGTGATTGCACTATGCAGATTTCTCGATTACCTGATTGGTGACATTTATGTGATCCATTGTAGAGTACCCCTTCCTGAAACCAGCCTGTTCCCTTGGTTGACTGAAGTTGCGTGTTGCCCTTATTTTATTGGAGATTATCTTGGCAAATATTTTATATAATACTGGGAGTAAGCTGCTGGGCCCATAATCTTTCAATTATTTAACGTCTCCCTTTTTGTGGATTAGTATAATGTTTGCATTCTTCCAGTTTTCTGGGACCCTTGCAGTCGATAGACACTTCTTATAATGAGCCGCCAGTTTTCCAAGCATTATGTCTCCTCCGTCTTTGATTAAATCGACTGTTATTCCATCTTCTCCTGCCGCTCTTCCTCGTTTAATGTCTTGCAAGGCCCTTGTGACTTCATCGCTAGATATAGGAGGAGTTCCTGTACCCTGTTCATTACTGTTTCTAATTGAGGTATCCTGACTTCTTTTGGTATTAGACGATGATATAACCAGCGCGAGAGTTGACACGGACTACAAAAAGGAGCGACAAGTGCTTGTCCTTGTCGTTTCTTTTGGTGCTCCGTGTCAACTCTAGGGCCGGTTATATAATTACAATCTTTAGCGCGCATTGTATGCTCTACGCTTGTCAGCTCAAAATGATCACACCTGGTGGGGGGTCCTTTAAGACAATAGTGCGCGCTCTTCGAATCAGCGAGCGGTACCTGCGCGCCCCGGCAGCAGGCCTCATGCGTTGCCGCACGCTTTGCAGCCGCGATGCACAATAAATGGAAAGGCGGAGGTGGCCTCACCGTTTGCATGCCATTGCATGCCAATGCGGTGACCTAGCCGCAGCAGGATCATTTATTCGGTTGAAGCCTCGTGGCTGGGAGCGCTTCGAAAAGGGAGAGAGTGGAAAACATATTTTGCGCAAAATTCGATTCAACGCTTGCATATGATCATCAAGGCTTCGAGAGCGTGGAAACACGCGCAGTGGTGCACCACCTTGCAATGCAACGTTCTTGAAGGCGCTGTCCGTGCCGTGTGTTTGCTTAGGCCATGGCGCTTGTCCGCGGCGATCATCCTCGCATGTGGCCCGTGGACGGCGCCGGATCGATGCGACAGCAGCACCAGTTGTGAAAATAGACGAAGAGCGCGCGTAGCAGTTGGACAGCGGCGTTTTTATTGGCTTATGGATTTTTCTGTCGTCCTTTCCTCGTCTTATTTTAGGAACTGAGCAGGCGTACGCCCCGTCACTTGTTCAACCCTCTGGCTAACTGGAAGCTTTTAACGGATCGCTGTGGCTCTTTCTGAAAGCGAGTCAAAATGGAGCCGTCGCCTTAAGTTTTCAGTTGCAGAGAATGGCGCAGCCGAATGGCTTTCCAACATTTTTTGCCGGGGTTGCGGAATAGGCCGCGCAACACTCTTGTTCGCTTGTCTCATGCTGGCAGGAAATATTGCTTTTATTTCTTTCCAGTGCGATGTTTGTCCTTTTTATTTTTAATTGCCGACAAATTTACCACAATGTATGGTACAATCAGGGCAACAAACCTTGTAGGTGCTGTAATATATTGTTTGCTGTTGGAGAAGTTCGCTATGGTAAAAAGGAGATGTTGCGGAAGAGAAGTGGGGGGGGGGGGGGGGTGAGTGAAAATGCCATACCGCTACTGTTACCGTTTGGCCACCTGCCGTCTTAGATCGTGTTAGTTAATCTATGACAATTACATGTGCTGCGCGGATTAGCTACTGGGCAACATCAAGGGTAACGGTAAGCGCTATATTTATTGTTAATGAGCTCAAATTGCCCCTTGTTCGTGAATAGAATAACAGGCTAAACTTTGAACAGAAACTCTTGGTTCACACGAAAAGCGGTAACAAACGGCGAGACATTGCCTTTGCGAGGTCTGGCAATTGTCCATGTAGCACGTTGGGTGCATATACCTATATTCGAGCTTGTACGTGTTGCTTCATTTGTAATCCTCGACATATGCTGCACAGCATAGCAGATACACAGCTACCCACCAAAGAGAGTTCGTCACTATTGCGAAAGTCAATATATCGCGAAACTAAGCGTACAGCAAATTCAGAAGGGTGTAGGATTGGGCTTTTTAGTAAAACGTGACTTATATACGGTTTTGATAGAGAGTGCAACAAAAACAGAAAGGACAGAAGTCCCCTCTGCTTTTGTTGCACTGTCTATCAATACGGTAAGCGGTACTAGATAACCGTTATAAATTCCTGTCGAAAGGCCCAATACAGGCGCATGCTTTACGGTTCGTTTCTAGGTGACATTGATGATTAATACTGACGTTGTCTTCAGTGATAGATTACACTTCTGTAATAGCCAGAATGGACATCTTGTGTTATGAGCGCACGCTTCGTGTGCTTCAAGAACGCGAATATGCGAAACGAGAGGCGACGCCGCCTGCAAATTCCCGAACCTGGTCCCTGCGATGGCGTGTATTTTGATAACGCCTAATCTAGGCTATAGTTAATTCGATATTAATGAAAGAGGTATACATTGTACTTACGAATGTGAACAATTATGGAACCTTCATCTTTTGCGTTCTTCTTCCGCGAAAAAAGAACCATAGGCAATTGACATTGATTGGTCCGCAGTTCTGGCACCAAATTCAAGAAGTTGGACTTTCATTTTCTTTGTCACTGGGTCATCTTTCTCGGCTTAAGAAATGCAGAGAGTTTTGATAGAACATTCTGCTTTAGCGCCCCTAAAAGAAATCTCTGTTTTGCCTTTGTGTGAGGCTTAAGGCCGTCAAAAGTGCTTCCATTGACTAGACTTAACGACATTGCTGTAGGCGCTGCGTTGAGCCTGTAGGCGTATGATTTAGCCTTTAAAAGGGTTGTGAAACAACGGCGCCACTCGATGTATACGCTTTTCACGTAGCTCGAGTATACGTACCATTTAGCCCCGCTACTTTGCGCATTGCACGGCCAACTGCCGCGCATGCGACTGAGCGTAATTGCCCCGCTTATCGCTAAATGGCGGTGAGCCCTTGGCCGGTACGTGTGCGGCTGCGATCAAAGGGACCACGGAAGGAAGGGTCTCACTCACCGCTCGCTCGATACCGTCTCCCCTGCCTCATGCCTGTCTGCGCCGCACGGTGGCCTTGCGTTTCTGGTTTCTGGTGTTCCAATCGGAAGTGCGTGGCCTTCTCTTGGCGGCCCCGTGCTTATAATAACAGATTATCATTGGCTGCGACAAACATTCGTAAATAATGCAGCCACGACTTCGTTCAGTGTTGGCTGAAAGCTAGCCGGCCCGGGACGTTTGCAACGAGGAAGTGTTATTGCTTTCATATTTATGCACAGATGTCGTTCACTTATCACCGAGTGGTTAGCGGGACGTCTGTTGTGATGATAGCCACAGAGGCCGCACTGACCGAATTGGCTATTACGAAATGTCGATTATAATGTCGATATAAATATTGCGGAGGTTTACCTACCTCAATCTGTTCTTGCGCTGAGAAATTCTTGGTTTTTCTCCTGTATTAGTCGACAGTATGCTCTGGCTGTTTGACAGAAAGTAAAGAATTACTATAGGAACGTAACGATTGTAAGGTAAACATTGCGACACTTAGCCTGCGGAACACTTTCAGCCATGAGGAAGAGGCAATGTTCGAGACTCATACATCGCTCACGTACCTACATAGTATGCAGCATATGTTTCATATATCCTGCTTTATGAGTGTCGCGACATTATTTAGATTTCCAGGCGGCCACACGAGAAGGCCATGGGCGAAAGTGCTCATGCATTGCAATTTAGGTGGCCTCGAAGAAACCGAAGTAGTCAGACTAAATCGGGAGTCAACTACGATGTCCCTTAACAGTTACTTCTGGTCGTTTAGGTCGATCGATCGATCAGCAATTCATTCAATCTTCTGATCATCGACATCAACGGCGCCTATAGCGTCACGCTATTTCATTCTTATTTTAGTCCAACCTCTTTGCGGCAAACTTACGTAACCGCCGACGAAAGCGTGGGCGAGGCCCCGCAACGTGTTTTGAGCAGTGCGATCAAACGTTCTCCTCGTTTACAGGAGGTCCATTTTGTTTAGTTTTAAAGCGAATAGCATTGCCTATCGTGGCAGGTTCTCTTTATCTGACCGGATAACGAGCAAGGAGCATGAAGAGGTTAAGATGGCCTCGGTGGGGCCGAGCCGGCGAAGCGAAAGTAGGTCACCAGGAGAGGAGGGTTGCGGTGGCGTCTCCGAGTGGTCCGAGTGGCGCTGACGTCAAATCTGCGTCACACAGAAGATGCATGTGCGAGGAGAGTGGTGCCGGGCTCTCCTATTGGTAATCTGGCTCCAATGTGTTTGATACACTTAAGTACTTCTAATACGCTTAAAAGAGAAGAATCAGAATGTCATCAATTAACGTTCATCGAGGAGTGATTCAAAGACGCGAACTGCTTTCTGTCTCCTTTGTAATTGTGTTATTGCTCGTTTTAGTTTCATTTGTTGCGTAGATAGACTGCAGAGGCGTAAACATCGCCTTGTGTGTACAAAAGGAGCTCCAGAAGCGAAAACGAGAAACAACACTATACTTAGGGTATAGGTAGGGTAATATTAATCACGGCGCGAAACGCGTCATTTTGAGCTTCCCGCGCAATATCTTCAATCTGGAAAATTTCAGTGGTTTGTTATTTTGATGAAAGATGTCGCCACCCGTCCACCTTGATTGGTTCGAAAACTGCTGCAATAGTTGAAAGGACGCCAGAGAAGAGAATGCGAAGTGAGTGCCTGTGAGTTAACAGCCGCTTGAATTGAAGAAACGAAAATCCGCTTAGTCGTTTTTCGGAGTGTGCATATCGCAGTCTTGGTACACTGAAGCGGCATCGCAAATATTTGTTTTATTTCTGCGTTTTACTAACTAGTCTTAGGCAGAATATAAGCACGGTGCGTTTAAATTTAAGAGTAATAAAGTTATCTGAGTAGGATTCTCAGAGAGGGGTAAAACGCACGAAGTACCCCAAGAGGCCTAAAATTAATTTTACGGAGCTCATTCTAACTTGCATAAATGTATTATCCTCTTGCTTAGTATGGTCCGCACGTACAAGCGGAATACATCCAGGGCTTCGTGGGTCGAAAATTACATGAAAAAGAAAAGCACTTGAAGTCGTTTGAGAGCGAACCCACTACATTCGTGCGACGGCGAAAGCTTTTGATGTAGCGAAAGATGCTCTGCTAATGAGCGCAGGTTCCAAATGCTTTATAAAAAAACGCTCGCATGTAAACGACGCGTGCTTCCAGACACACAAGAGGGAGTGCTCGTCGACCATATTTTGAGCATGGAGAGTTCCTTGTTTGGCCTGACTTCAAGGCCAGCTGGGGGTGATGGTCAAAAACCTTATGATGCCTAACCAGCCTGGCTGTTCTGCCCAGAAACTCCAGAGTATTGCACACCCCCATTCCGCCTTAAGAAAGCAGAAATTGAGAAGGAAAGCTCAAGAAAGGGAATGAGAAAGCGTACACTCAGTGCCTGAATTCATGCCAAACAATCTTCTACTAGGGACGACGCTCGAGTCAATGGATACTGGCGATGCTTAGTTTGCAAGAAGTTATGGAGCAAGACAGTAGGGAGCTCTTAGTGGATTCAATGCCCCAATCCTGCGTGGGCGTCCACGGAGTTCACTACAAGTATGTGGCTAGCAGGTAGAGGCGTTTTCTATCTTCCAGGAGGTTGACTCATTTTGCCCCTGTGATTGGGGCAAAACGAGTCATTTTTTTTCCTTTTACAAAATAATTATTGTTTAATAGTTCTGCTAACTTGAATATCTTACTTTTTTTCTGGCCAACAAGGAGCGGGCCCAAAGAATGTTCTTATTGACTTTTTTCACCTTTTCGATAAAACCAAGAAATCAGCACCAACCTGATTTTTTTACGCAATTTTTACACTAACACACAAAATTGGGTGAGAGGTGTTCCGCATTCATCCTCGAAAGAATCATCGCGTTGCAAGGCTGAGGATAAAGAAACGAAGCAACGGGACAAATGCACAATTCACATAAAAATATTGCGCTGCATACGACGGCATTTATGTGCTTGAGGACCGACTATATGAGCTCAACTGTATACAAAAAATAAAATACTAAAACTAGCTGTGACTGTGCATTAAAGTGCACAGCGATAATTAAAGTCAAAACGCTGTGCAAAAAAAAACATTACTATAAGTGAACGCTGTGCTTGCAATATAGCCTGTTTGGACGAGCGTGTTTCTTCAAGGAATGGCCATCTTTTTTTTTTTTTAATGAAGAGGGGGGGGGACCTTATGATGGCTTATGTATGCCCGCGTGTTTTTCTACATGTGACAGGCCTCGCTACCTCATTTGTTAATACAGCTAAAAGGCAACAGACACTGTCGCCAACAGTTTGCTCAGAAGGAGAGGGGTGGGCTGAGGGTACGACAATATCGAGAAAAAAGAAACGCAGGAAGTACGGAAAAAGCGTGCACTAAGGTGGCGCGGATCACAATCAACGATCATTGCATAAGTGTCCTAGGGAAGAACTGAGCAAATAGCGCGTTCGCAGCCTTCACAGCAGACGTCCGTTGGGACTATCGCGTTGGAACCGTTGCTCAGATAACAGGCTATTGCTTGGTCCATCAATTATTGCACAAAAGGGTATACCCTCTTTGCACAATAACGCACAGACACAAAGAAAGCGCGCAACGGTATCGTTGGCTTTCGCAGGTAGGGCAGTTGGCCACCACAATCAGGTATGAATTCTGAATTTGTAAACGTGATGCCTAACCAGACAGATCGACGTCGTGCTTCGCTCACATTGTAATAGCTGACGATTGACCGGAAGGTCAGGTGCCAGGAAAGTTGTAAGCCATGCGATTTGACCACGACAGTGGCCATACACAGTACATAGGTTCCGTTTAGGAGAATGGACACGGCACCGAGGCTTTTTTCATGACACGTTAACATACAATGGCCTTAAGAATAGGAATATACATTATTTTTAAGCAGGATAACTGTTTTGATCACAGAATGCTTAGCTGTAGCAGCCGTCGGCTACCTCTTTCTGTTTGAACTTGTTTTTCTTACCTGCGTAACTAGCAGTGCTGCTCGTGTTCTTGGTGAGATACAGGGCGTCAGATATAATTAGTGCGTTATGCTTTCGATCATATGAAGATGTGCCTAATTTCTGTGGAATATCTGTGGCGAGTAACACCCACGCTGTGTTTAAGGATTTATCTGCCCTCAGCTCATTTTTAATGGTTGTGGAAGTGAAGGTATTCATCATTCAGTTCTAAGCATTGGTTCATAGAACGTAATTTCGTAATTTTAATTCACATGACATACCTTGAAGTTGCTTATTCAATGTGCTATTGTTAAGGATTTATCTGCCTTCAGCTCATCTTTAATGGTTGTGGAAGTGAAGGTATTCGTCATTCAGTTCTAAGAATTGGTACATGGAACGTAATTTCGTAATTTTAATTCACATGACATACCTTGAAGTTGCGTATTCAATGTGCTATTGTTAAGGATTTATCTGCCCTCAGCTCATTTTTAATGATTGTGGAAGTGAAGGTATTCATCATTCAGTTCTAAGCAGTGGTTCATGGAACGTAATTTCATCATTTTAATTCACATGACATACCTTGAAGTTGCATATTCAATGTGCTATTGTTAAGGATTTATCTGCCCTCAGCTCATTTTTAATGGTTGTGGAAGTGAAGGTATTCATCATTCAGTTCTAAGCATTGGTTCATGGAACGTAATTTCGTAATTTTAATTCACATGACATACCTTGAAGTTGCATATTCAATGTGCTATATTTAAGGATTTATCTGCCCTCAGCTCATTTTTAATCGTTGTGGAAGTGAAGGTATTCATCATTCAGTTCTAAGCATTGGTTCATGGAACGTAATTTCATAATTTTAATTCACATGACATACCTTGAAGTTGCATATTCAATGTGCTATTGTTAAGGATTTATCTGCCCTCAGCTCATTTTTAATGGTTGTGGAAGTGAAGGTATTCATCATTCAGTTCTAAGCATTGGTTCATGGAACGTAATTTCGTAATTTTAATTCACATGACATACCTTGAAGTTGCATATTCAATGTGCTATATTTAAGGATTTATCTGCCCTCAGCTCATTTTTAATCGTTGTGGAAGTGAAGGTATTCATCATTCAGTTCTAAGCATTGGTTCATAGAACGTAATTTCATCATTTTAATTCACATGACATACCTTGAAGTTGCATATTCAATGTGCTATTGTTAAGGATTTATCTGCCCTCAGCTCATTTTTAATCGTTGTGGAAGTGAAGGTATTCATCATTCAGTTCTAAGCATTGGTTCATGGAACGTAATTTCATAATTTTAATTCACATGACATACCTTGAAGTTGCATATTCAATGTGCTATATTTAAGGATTTATCTGCCCTCAGCTCATTTTTAATCGTTGTGGAAGTGAAGGTATTCATCATTCAGTTCTAAGCATTGGTTCATGGAACGTAATTTCATCATTTTAATTCACATGACATACCTTGAAGTTGCATATTCAATGTGCTATTGTTAAGGATTTATCTGCCCTCAGCTCATTTTTAATGGTTGTGGAAGTGAAGGTATTCATCATTCAGTTCTAAGCATTGGTTCATGGAACGTAATTTCGTAATTTTAATTCACATGACATACCTTGAAGTTGCATATTCAATGTGCTATATTTAAGGATTTATCTGCCCTCAGCTCATTTTTAATCGTTGTGGAAGTGAAGGTATTCATCATTCAGTTCTAAGCATTGGTTCATAGAACGTAATTTCATCATTTTAATTCACATGACATACCTTGAAGTTGCATATTCAATGTGCTATTGTTAAGGATTTATCTGCCCTCAGCTCATTTTTAATGGTTGTGGAAGTGAAGGTATTCATCATTCAGTTCTAAGCATTGGTTCATAGAACGTAATTTCGTAATTTTAATTCACATGACATACCTTGAAGTTGCGTATTCAATGTGCTATTGTTAAGGATTTATCTGCCCTCAGCTCATTTTTAATGATTGTGGAAGTGAAGGTATTCATCATTCAGTTCTAAGCAGTGGTTCATGGAACGTAATTTCATCATTTTAATTCACATGACATACCTTGAAGTTGCGTATTCAATGTGCTATTGTTAAGGATTTATCTGCCCTCAGCTCATTTTTAATGATTGTGGAAGTGAAGGTATTCATCATTCAGTTCTAAGGAGTGGTTCATGGAACGTAATTTCATCATTTTAATTCACATGACATACCTTGAAGTTGCATATTCAATGTGCTATTGTTAAGGATTTATCTGCCCTCAGCTCATTTTTAATGGTTGTGGAAGTGAAGGTATTCATCATTCAGTTCTAAGCATTGGTTCATGGAACGTAATTTCGTAATTTTAATTCACATGACATACCTTGAAGTTGCATATTCAATGTGCTATATTTAAGGATTTATCTGCCCTCAGCTCATTTTTAATCGTTGTGGAAGTGAAGGTATTCATCATTCAGTTCTAAGCATTGGTTCATGGAACGTAATTTCATAATTTTAATTCACATGACATACCCTGAAGCTACATATTCAATGTGAATGAGAGAAATAGACGTAATTTTTGCATATTTCCTGTGAAACGGAGTATGAGTGCTTTTTATTTTGCCTCGCTCTCGCAGTTCCCAGCTACGCCAACCACTTGGCGACGTTCCTGTGCGGACGTGGGTTTGATGGGCGCATCTTCTGCCTCACTGTTCCTGGAGCTGCTGAAACGGGTTCCACAGCAGCCATCGCATCAGCAGCAGAACAGCCTTCCGTCGGTCACGTACACGGCACCAGTCTTCCCGAATCCGGCCGCAGAGAATTTCAGTTCACGAGCCGGCGAAGAACCTGTGTTGGTATGGATGCCATACCAGCACAACGCCCTGACGAGCCTCGTCCTCTACGGTGTTCTGGCTGTTCTCGGCACCACGCTCAACATATTCCAGATTTCATCGCTCTTCATCCAGGAGAACTTGAGGCGAAAGGGCAATGTGCTGCTCGCGAATCTTGCCCTCGCCAACCTGCTCGTGTCATCTGTCGGCTTCCCGGTGACCATCGTGGCCATTCTGGCCGGCAGCCAGGGCAGCTTAATCACCTGTCGCTGGCAGTGGTACCCCGCGCTGTTGGGCTTCTACACCACTGTGTTCACTTTCCTGTTCATCGCGGCCGAAAACTACGTGCGCAGTTGTCGCCAGGACCGGGACGTCTACTCGTCCGTGTGTGGCGCAAAGCTGGTTGTCTTCCTGATGATGGCAGCCTGGACGATCGCAATCTCGCTGGTTCTCGTCGTCACCTTGGTCACAGGTGGCCTAGATGTCTGCGAACGAGACATGCGCGAAAGTAAAATGTTCGTGGCGCTGTGCGTGCCTTTCGCGCTCACCGCCGCGGTGTTCGCCAAGGCTATGCATGAGCAACGGGACTATACGTACAATCTGGAGCTGCGAAACTGCCTGGCCACTCGCGAGGAGATACTTCAGCGAACCCTTCTGCGTACCAATGCAATTGCGTACGCCCTGTTCCTTCTTTTGTGGCTTCCTTTCCTGCTGACGGTCATCATCAGCCCGTCTATGCGGAGCTCCAGTCCAGGCACCTCTGCTGTCGAGACGCTTTTCTTCACCGCCCAATGCTTTAGCTGTATTTGCGGCTGCGTGTACGCATTCACGCATGACGCATTCCGCCAGGGCTTTCTCTATTTGGTCCACTACTTCTGCTGCAAGAGCCACCCCGAGTTCAGCAAACCACCAATCGGTGACGACAAGGCAACCAGCTCGATCAGGGTGCACGTGGGCATGGATTCTCGCGTAGGAGAGCGCAGGCATCGCTACGGCAAGGCTGCAACCATGGGCCTACTCAGTTTTGCTGGAGCAGACACCTGCAGGACTCGCGTAGAGGAGGACTTTCTCTGACGCGCACGTCCGCTGCTGCCCGACGACGCGCATTAGGGTGGCATTTCCTGGCTCAAACAGCGGCTCGTGGCGTGTCACTTGGGTGCTCGGTGTGTCGCTCCGTTTCAGGGAGCGCTCCGTTTCAGACTTCCGGTCTGGTGCAGGTTCGTGCTTTTCTCCTACGGACCACACCGACACCAACCCTCGTCTGCGGACCCAGTCGTCTCACGTGCCCATTAAATCCCGGAACATTCCATCGATGGGCCGCACGACTGGGCCATTCGGCACGAGGTATAGGGGTTGCATGGCACACCAGTAGGCTCATACATGCAAGAGCACTGCTCGTCCATTGATTCCCGGGCCGTCACTATACGCTGCGACGGGGGCAACCGACTCGTGAGTCGGGCCGAGGTTCAGTCGACGCTCGCTGCTAGCGCCGGCGTGAGGAGGCTGGCTGCAGACTGGAAGACAGAAAGCGAGCGATTTTTGAAGAAGGATCGACTCGGAACACGAGGCTCGCCTTCTGGCGCCACACGCCTGTTGATAGAGGCTGAATTAGTGCGTCAAACTACGGTGCGCCTTCGCGATGTGCCGCGAGAAATGCACAACATTCTAGCTATAGAGGGAGCAATTTACGCTTGCAATAGTAAGAGTTGTTGAGAGGCAGCGAGCCAAATAAAAAGCCGTACTCAGGTATCGAGTGTACAGTTCACATTTTTTTTGTCAGTGGTACAAGTCAACAACCATACTTCCATAACACTTTAATAACTGGTAATTTATGCTCCTTACAGGCAGCATTAGCAATATTGCACACTCGAAGTATACACGTGATTTGTCACAGATAAATATTTATGTGGAAGGGCTAATAGATCGCAAAAAAAAATAAACTAAACGAATCTTTTAAATTCTTAAGGAGCTGTAGGCGTAATGGAGTCCAGATGGTCAAGTACTGTTTATTCTAACATAATCCGTTTTGCGGAATTGATTGCTCTTCTATCAATAAAACAACAAGAAAATGCTAGGCCAATGCAATGGCAACGTAGGACGGGCGATAGCTTCTGACGCAGTTAGGCAGTGTAATTTTTTTCTGTGGCTCATGTTTCACCACCACTTTGTTAAATTCACGTGTTAAACAGGGCCTTACAGAGCATGTCGCATGCCAGAGGGCATGATAGCCTGCGAAGAAGCAAAAGCTGAACTGGAGGTGTGGACTAGGCGTTGAGGAAAGCTAGTTTGTGTTGTGCCAGCAAGACCGAGAGAGGGAAAGAGTAACACGCTGTGAGTTACACGCTTGCCACTGTGATTGAAAATATGTAGGGTAAAATTCGTTACTACCAAATGAGAATATTACTTACAGCCTTTCTTGAAATAGTCTGTCGTTGGGACGTCACGGGCAAACACTGTGACGCCGGATCCTCACAGAGCTCTATAACGACCAGAAAAGGATGGCAGCTGTTAATCGTCTAATGCGCTGAATGAAATTGAGTATGGCTACTAACGCAGGACAACACACCAGACAGCACAACAACACGGTGTCCTCCCGCGTTAGTAGCCGTACTCATCTTCACTCAGCGCATTAACACAAACTAGCCCAAATTCCTCGCTTTGCTCGATGGTAAATGACAGTCCGCAGGCCTGACTAGGCGAGAGATGACTGCAATGCCATCATTTTGCCTGGAAAAGGAGATAAAGCTGTGTTCTTACGTGGTTAATCACTTTCTATATTCTAACAAGTTCTCCAGGATGTCTTAACAATGGGATTTCACGTCCAAAGTGAGAAATTTGCCGTTGATGTTGTGTGAGCAACAGATCCCCTTACTCACTGCAGAATATGTAGACACCAGCTTTGACGCACTCTTTGCCATCGAACTGCTTTCCAGTTGGAGGTTCAAGAAGTTCCTGAAAACTTGTACATAGGTTCTTCAGGAAGGCACTATATGTAAATAAATTACGCTGTTTCTTTTTCTTTTCCGACTATGATGACCACAGCGTAGAATTCACGTCTAGTTATCCTGCCGCGAAGACTATGGCCAAATTCTCCATCACATCGCTATGTAGATAGTGCAGCTTCAATGCGATACTACTCTTCAAATCTTCCCGTCGTTTATACAACGATCATGTAAGCTCTCTCTCTCTGTCTTTCTCTCTCTCTTTTTTTGACGCTGTTGATTGACCGGTCACTATGCACAAAAGTAGGAAGCGAGCATTTTACTAACGTGCGCTGTACAGCTTGGAAGAGTGTCGACACGCTGTCTCTTTTTTACAAACGGTGGATAACTTAAACATGTTTAAATGTTTTTTTCTGTTCTTTATTTTTTAGTTTTATCATACAGCACTATTCCTTCTAGGTGCCATCATGAGAGTTACCAGATCAACAAGAAGGTTTGTTCATTGGCATTGCCTTTTTCAAATTTGTTTCTGAAACTCCACCAAGCATTCTGTATGACTTGGGCGCTTTTTATCTCTCGGCTATTCATGTTTGAGAGGAAAAAGACGAGAAAATGGCGATTTGGTCCGGGTACAACAGTTGGAAAATAAAAGTTTTTCTGCTTAAATTGTTACGGGTGCAGGGAAGTGTTGTTATTACGAAAATGAAAAGTTGGGACGTTTTTTCACCATACAGTTATATATGGACACACGTTTACAGCTTCGCCATTTTCAAGGCATAATAACGCCTCCCTCAAATACAAGCCTTGAACGCTGCATGGGGATTTGGAAAGCTGTTTAGTGGGGTTCTTTTGCATGTGCTTAGTGCTTTTGTGTTTATTGAATGTGTTCATTGTGCTTGAAAATGTGTTTATTGAAAAAAAAGGACTCCCAGCGTACAACGCATATGACACCTTCCCCATAACTATTTGCCACGGGACGGTAGCCAACCATTTCTGGTATTCGAAGAGTATCGAACCATCCCACTTCGGGCTTTGCACTCTCCCTCTACATACGGCAGGAAATCAACCGTGATTAGATGACTGCTAAACGCGACAGCCAATATGGCTTGGAAACAGAGCATATTGTTTGTGAATATCATAAACTATAGCAATAAATTGTTTTTGCTATTGAAACTCCTTGTTTGTTTTATCTCCTGAATATGGGGCACCCGAATACGAATTCTGTTCTTACATTACGGGAAGAGCTCAACCTTAACAATGAATGGGACACAATGAAAAAGGTATGTATGTATGTATGTATGTATGTATGTATGTATGTATGTATGTATGTATGTATGTATGTATGTATGTATGTATGTATGTATGTATGTATGTATGTATGTATCAAAATGGCGAACTGGGCGAGTTGGCGTGCATTCATTGTGGTTTTCACACAGACTGGAGATGATTGCAAGCAAGATTGTGTTGACGTCGTGTTTAGGGTACGTAAAAAGTTTGGAAAAGTATGCAACTGTGCCACGAAAAGTGTATAAAAACGGCACACGTGGTTCGTGAACAGTTAACCACGTCACATGGTTTAAGACCTGCCAGAAAGCTTTTGTGTACGACATTCTTATGAAATGTGGGGCAAGATATATAGAACAGGAAGGTCAATGCGTCAGTGAGCGCTTATGGCAACACATGATTTTTTTTTTTCAAACTAACACCGACTTCGAATTTGTCCCTGCATTTCCGAGATTGTGGCTGCTCTCCAACCTTGGAAGAAACCGAGATTCTCTGCCAACACGCCGATCAACCTACTCGTGAAATCGTCAAAACGCTATTTATGGAGGACAACAAGAAATGTCACTGTTTCGCCCTACGATTGCGATAGCGAATTATTAGACAGCTATATCAAGTAAGGATAGTTTTGTCCGCTGCATAAACTTGTAAAAACGTTCCTTGCTGAGTATACTGTATTAACAAACATGGGGCCAGGCGCATAGGCAGTACGAGGTCGCGAGATCGAATCTCGGCTGCGGCGGCCGTATTTCGATGGTGGCGAAATGCAAAAACACCCGTTTCCTGTGCACAGGGGCACGTGGTGGTCAAAAGTAATCCGAGTCCCTCACTATGGCGTGCCTCATAATGAAATCGTGGTTTTGGCATGTAAAACCACAGAATTCAATTCAACGTGCACAGGCAAACTGAACACATCTCACTCGATGACCGCGGACACTCGCTGTCAAAACGCTGGCGCGGGAAGAACAGCAGCAGCAGCGACCAAATTGCCCTTCGTGCTGCTTGTCGCTTCAACGCGAATTGAGCAGCGAGAACACAGCGCACACGAAGCTTACAACCCTCGGTGTAGTACCTAGAATCTGTAGCTGTCGCAGATTGCTTTCAAGATAGGGCCTGCGCGGCCGCGCTCAGCCGCGCCATACGCAGCCGCCGGAGTAGAACGGCCCCCGGGTTCCTTGCTCGCGATGGAAGATGGAGCGCTCCCCCCCGCCCTCCAACCTTGCGGGCACGAAGTCGAGCCACTATCCTCGGCTCACCCTCGCACCCACAGCATACGGCGCGCGGCTACGATGTTATTGCACTTTAACTTTATACGGAACATTACGGCGACACCGACGTCGTTGGGAGAAATGTGCCTGAAGTGTCAGTATATTTGCTACAGCACTAAAAATATCTGTGGGAGCCAAGCTTCCGTGAACTTGCACCATGAGAGATGTCCTGAGGCCTGCTCTGTGAAGTGGCAAATGATTTGGGCTTGTAATGTTACTTTCGTCCGGCGTGGAGGAAGGTAACACGTTAGTCATTTGGCATGCGCACGCATTACGCTTCACACACACATTATATATATATATATATATATATATAGGATCCGCTAAAGTTTATGCTGTGGGACAGCCGAAACCTTATCAAGTAAATAGGGGTATTTACATGAATGCGACAAATGGTGTGTTGCATCGCATCTCTAGCGTATCGCATCCATGTATATGGCGGTTATGCGCTAGGGAGGCGAATAGCATTATTGCGGCAGGAAAGGGTAGTTCAAAACGGAGAAGACTCACGCGATGCTTGTAAACTCTGGCGTATCGCATTGAGGGAGGGAAGAAAAGTGAGATGGCTACCGCAGCGTGCTATCCTGCATTCACCTGTGGAACGCAAATCGCTGAACATAGGTTGTAGCTTGTTTCGGACGAATGGAGATGCGCTACATGTAAACGAGGCTAAAAGGATTTTCATCAATTATATGGACACTTCAGTCGCATTTCCGCCGTCTTCGTGACGTTCCTATAAAGTCCAATTGCAATAACATCGTGGCAGCGTGCGGTATGCTGTGGGTGCGGGGGTGAGCCGAGGGTGGTGGTTCGGTCTTGCGCGCGCCATGGTGGAAGGCGGGTAAGAAGCGCGCCATCCTCCATCGCGCGCAGGGCACCGGGGGTGGGGGGCGTTGGGGGGGGGGGGGCTGCGGGTTCTACTCCGGCGACAGCTGCGCATGGCACGGCTGACTTCGGCCGCGCAGGTCCTATCTTGAAATTGATTTCCGATGGGTAGATGGTCTAGGAGTGCCGAGGGCTGATAGGTTTGTGTACGCTGTGTTCTTGCCGCTTAGGATTCAAGTTGAAGCGAGAGGCAGCACGAAGGTAAATTCGCTCGCCGCTGCAGCCGCTCTTCCTCGCGCCATAATTTTGACAGCGAGTTCCCGCGCTGATCGAGTGAGATATGTTTATGTATGTCCGTACGTGCTTGACACCATGCTTGATAATTTAACTAGTAAGCGAATGTTTACAAGATTATAAAGCCGATAAAACTACTATCCTTACTTCGTATGGTTTTATAATGTGTTTTCGCAGTCAATGCTTCGCCTTTCTGGCGAAAATGCAACTTTTTATGTAGATATTGCCTTTTCTACTTGATAACATCGTCACGGGACTACTCGGGCAAGAAATGTAAATTTGGCTTTCTTAGTGGATCGACAGGATGCATATAGGCTCACTGAAGGGGCAGCCACCAATAAAGAGGTGAGTGAGGGAAGAAGCGTCTCAAAACAAATAAAAAACGAGAAAATAAATTTGCACATGGGCTCAGAGCCTAGGCGATAAATCAATTCATAAAGCTCGTTGCACCTTATAAAACCAAGAGGCACGTCTTGACAAGTTTGCTGTTCGATGTGCACTAATTTTTATAGACCTCGTCGTCTGTGCCACAGAGAGACAGCCCCTGGAGGGCCTGTTGCCTCTTAGCGGCCAACGTTCGGCATTTTCACAAAATGTTCAGTAAATGTGGTGCGATTTGAGGGTCACATATGCACTTCGGTCTTTCTCTTGCTGTTGGGGATCAGCAGCAGCGCGCTATGTACTTGACTCCGTCGATGAGTCACCGCGTGGTTTAGGGCTGTTCCAATTTGTACTAGCTCTTGTGGGATAGAGTCTCGTCGTGTGAACAGTAAAGGTAGCTTGGCTTGACAGGATGGAATACGCCATTTATTTGTCTTCCTCTGCTTTTCTTTCTCTTTATTTCTAGCTGGTAGTTCCGTCTCGTGGGACATTGGTAGCACGGCTTTTTCGTTTCTTATTCTGCGATTTGTAGCGTTGTTGTCAGGGTGTGTGCTTTTTAATTCCCTGGAATAGCACTGTGTGCCGGAATCCAGAAGATATGGATATCTATGCCTCAATCTTTAACCAACTTAGCTGGTCGATGCATTTTTTGTGTGAGGTGTGTTATCTCAGAAACTTACCACTGCAGCTTTTTTAGAATTGCAGCAGAATCGGTGAATACGTGAGTGGCTAGATATTAGCTTACTGCAAATAAATCATTTCCCGTTGTACAGCAAATAAGTCAGTAATTTCAGAACAAGTGGATCCTTGTGGCCTAACCATTTACTGGAGACCTTGGAACTCTTGTGCACGCCAAGAGTGTCTGAGTACGCAGCTACGCCGCTGTTCGTCATACCCTGATGCATAAGTGCACACGTGATGCGTGCCCTGTTTACAAGCGCTCACATTTTGCATGTGAGTTGCTGCCAGTTGCTGTGGCTTAGCAGGATTGCTATGTACCCTGCTTTCGGCATCGCCTTTCCATACACGAGATTTTATATCCTCTATGGCGGAAGGGATGGATCATCATCATCATGCTCTAGACTTTTCGTGTATGATGCTGGAACATAAACTATGGGACTCCTCTGCTTCAGTAAGGTAGTGATAGTGTTCACTTGGGCATACCGAATCAACAGATTGGCTGGCGCCATTTTCGAGAGACCAGTAGTTGCCCTAGCTCAATGCTTCCCTGTTTCCGACTTCTAGTTTTCGAGTTGTGTTTTGGTGAGCCGATAATGGGCAGCACAGTAAAGTAAGCGGGGTTGTAACACTGCTGTCACGAGTCTGCGTGCTGCGCTCTCGCCTGATCCTTCTTCCTTCTGTGCTATTCTCCTGATGTGTACGGTTTGCTTTGCTCTTGACCGCCACCGCTGTAGGCATTTTTATGCTAAGGTGTTCGGTGTCAAATGAATCTTAGTCTTAAG
Source organism: Dermacentor andersoni (assembly GCF_023375885.2). Classification (NCBI taxonomy): domain Eukaryota; kingdom Metazoa; phylum Arthropoda; class Arachnida; order Ixodida; family Ixodidae; genus Dermacentor; species Dermacentor andersoni. The sequence goes on from NC_092814.1 coordinate 107,481,483, forward strand.
CTCTTGGGTGTGATGACTTGCGTGTGCTCCTGGGCGAAGTTCAAGAGGGCGCCGGCCTTGCACATTCCTTCCGTGTTTGTTAGTGACGACGGTATTGCGGGTTTTCTCGAGGGATTAGTCAAGTCTATACTTGTAAAACATACCTATGCGATGCCTAGATCATTTTAAAGCATTTTTAGTTGTTTCGTGCGAGTGCTATCGATGGTCGAGAGTGACACGTCATCTAAATATTTGGTAAAACGGAGCCCTAAACCTTTGCAAGACGTCATGCTCGTTTTTATGAGTGCCGAGTTGGACAAGGTCGGCGCTATAACTGACCATGGTGGAGCTCCTCGGGTGCTGCTGTTTGGTTAAAAAAGAAGTTTTCCAGTCTTTCTTCCGCACTGAAAGAAAATAACTGTTCGAGAAAAAATAAAAGAGGCAATAAAGTTACCAAATAATTCGTTTAAAAGTCCACGTTGCTTGCACAATTATCTTTGGACACGCAGCTCCTAACTTAACCACACCCACTTTGCTGTGATAAGCAAATTATGCGCTCATAAAGGCACTTAAGCCCATGTGCCTAACTCAGAATAACATCTAGGGAGTAGCATATGCGAACAATCTTATTCAGTGTACTTTTGAACAGCAAGTGGTGGCTCTCATTACAACAGGTGGTTTTTACCATGACCTATATTGCCGCTCAGGAAAGCACCGTGGTGGTGATGATGTTGCAGCAGGTGGAGTTAGCCTGGCATACATAGCCGGCAATTATTCCGCCTGAGCCTCCTATGAGTTGAGATCGGGGGTACGTCACCAGGTGTCGATGAGCCCGGTGTCTCGTAGGAAGGCAATCAACAGTCGTTGCACTCACTTCCTGATTGCCACGGGCACTCCGGAGGAAACGACGTCTTCAAAGGTCCTGTGCGTAAGACCATTCTTCTGCAGTCTGCCGACAATGGCTTTTCTTACTGTGTCGAACTGCGGACACAGCCAAGTGAAATGTTCAATGTCACCGATGTTCCCACTGAAGGCACAGAGAGCGAAAGCGCAACGTCCAGTTTTTAATAACCAAGCCGTGGTGTGCACGGAGTCGATTATGATGCCGTACAACAGCGTCGCTTCCACGCGAGTAAGTCCATGGATCACACAGGCTTGATGTGAAGTCTTGTAGATCGCCCTGAAGTGATCGCGGATTTCATCCTTAGAGTTCGGAAAAATGCATGGCGCTCTCCCTTTTGAGACACATGTCAGCGTTAGGCGTGCAAGAGTGTCAGCTTATTCGTGTCCTTCAATTCCTAGGGGGATGAGATCTATTAGAATTTTGCATTAAATCCTTTGCTTATTAAATCTTTAATCAGCGCCAGAGATTACCTTGTAAACTTCTCTCGAGGTAGGCCACGATGTAATCGTTGTAACGCTGACTTTGAGTCCGTCAGCACCACTACATCTCGTGCAGAAAAGACCCGTAGTTTTCGCCAAGCCGCGGTAATTGCAGCACTTTCTACTGGTGTACATGAAACCTCGCAATCCAGGCGGCCAGACCATGTCACATCAAGGGAGGGTATGCACCGTTTCATATTGTAAATCTGTCAGGTAAAGCAGAGCAGGTGGAAGGATTGCGGTATTGCAGTATGGTAGGCACAGAAACGCTGCAGAGCTGAAACTCTCGAATATTGGTTTATCGTACCTTTCCTACAGTGAACAGCGATCGACGTTCTGTGCTTTATGCGTCTTGGGGCTGAACAGCGCCAAATGTATGACAGTGACAGCCCGATAAACTCAATTTCTATATTGTACAATGAGAAATGGAGAAAGAGAGACAAGGAAAATATGGGGAGGGGGGGTTTGATAGACCTTCCAGTTGAGTACCCAACAAACACACTCATCCGCAGAACATACGCACCCCCTACCTAGAGAGCAGGGGCGATTCCTCCAAGCTCTACAAGTTAATACATTCCCCAACCCAAATAGATATCACCCCACAGCCCCTACACAATTCTTTCCGCAATGCGATTCTTTCGCAAAGAAGAAGACGAAATGATTCTTGTGTAGAACGCTGGTTTTCAGCCTCTAATTTTTCAAGTTTTTCTTTGGTGTTTGCGGAAGAAGCTGTCCTTGTGACTGCGGAATTGGACGTGGCATCCCCGGGGCCTCCGCCCATACCTTCTACGCTGACTGCAGCCGCTCTGAGAAAGCGCTCCGGCCACCCGAGCGGCGTCGACAACGAGGACACGCTGATATACTCTACGGCAAGTGACGAAAACTCGGATGAAAGTGACTTCGTGCCCATGATAAGGCGTAAAGCAAAGAGAAGACTACTTATGTCCTCTCCTTCAGCAAGTAGGGATACCATAATTACGCGAGAGCCACCGGTTCACACTATCTTACTTGTACCGGTGAATGCTGCTGATAGCCTCAACTGGCTTAATCGTCAAGCCACGTCTATGTCTCTTGAGGTCCTCGCTACGGGACAAATGTGAGGATCCATGGTCGCACGAACGTTCTCGTCATAGACGTTACTCAACCTAATGCGCTGGATGTACTGAATAAAGTCAATGTGTTGGGGGACATCAATGTACGTTCTTATATACCAGATGGCAAGGACTCTACGGCTGACGTTATTTACGATTTTGACATTTCCGTTAGCGAAAATGACCTTCCGATTCTCATTAAGCCGGTGACGAAAGGTCTCGTATTGCAAGCCCGTGGTCTTGGCAATCCCCAAAGATCCCCTTTAGTACTTTAGTATGCTCCTCAGGGAAACCAGACACGTAACAAGAGGGCACAAGATTGTAGTAATGGTCAATTTTAATGCACCACATGTGTGGCTTGGGGATACCGTCAATTCACTAAGAAAGGAGCGAATGTGCACGACACAGCACAGCAACATCACCTGACATTGTGGAATGATCCGCACACGGCCACGAGAACGGGCAATAGTGTCTCTCGCGAGACCAACCCAGATCTGACATTTACCGAGGGCGGAGTGGACCAGACTCGAGGAGGACCTGGGTAGCGATCATCATATCATACAATTTGAAGTACTGCACCGTAAGGTACATATTCAAACCAAGAAAGCAAACATCACAGAGTGGGCCGGTTTCAGGAAAAGTGACGAAACCGGTAAAATTTGAAGACATTGAAGCTTGGCTCTGTACCGTCGTCAAGGAAGCCGCAAAGCACAAGGAAATTCAATTGACAACGGACACACTAGCAGTTTACCCACACCTCCTCCACCTATGGTAAGCCCGAAGAGGGCTTCTCAAAAGGTGGAAGATGAAACAAAACCGGAAATTAAAGCAACGCATCGCCGATATTACTCAAGTGGCAGAAGAGTACGCTGAGAAGCTTAGCAGACAAAATTAGAACCAAACGTATAACCTACTTCAAGGTACGCTGAGTATAAGAAACACGTCGCACATTTTCAAGTCGGTTCTACCAACAACGCAAAACAACACAGCAGAGACATAACGTTGCATAGTAGCTGCACTATTACCAAGATATAGAGTAGCAAGTACTAGAAGAAATCAAAGATAAGCTCACGGGAGGAAAAACTTCAAGCAAGAGTAATCCAAAGCCATTCAAAGGCACACCCCCTCAAGAATTGGACAGACCCTTTTCCCATGCAGCGATCGGGGCGGCAGTGGCTAAGCTAACTCGAAAGACCTCGCCGGGAATGGGCAAGGCCACTAACAAAATCCTCCGAAATCTCAAAAAGGAATTAGTAAACAATCTACTAAATTATATGAACAAGTGCTGGGAGAGGTACGAGATACCAGCAGCATAGAAGCATGCCGAAATCACCATGATCCCAAAGCCCAATAAATCGCCGCGAGTACGCAATCTCCGAGGGTGGCAATATGGGCTTTCTGGTTGGTCATCATTAGAAAGTATCATTATAGCGCCCAATTTCCCTGACATCGTGTACAGGAAAGCTGATGGAACACACGGTACACGAACGTCATACTCATCACGTCGAAGACAATGGCCTGATACCCAAAATGTGGGTCTGGCGGCAGCATCGCAAACATGCGCTACAAATTTACCTACTTCTTCTTATAGATTGCTGCAAGTACCTCTTTCCACTATCTTCAATGCTGTGCTCCTTCGGATCGCCAGCTGGTCGGTCTGCCCTACTGGAAGGTCGACGCTTGCTCAGGAAGCTGCACGTGTCCATTGCCAACGAAGCAAGTAAACGCGAACATGTCGGCCTGCGTGGACTGCTTCCTTCCTTGTTGGCCAGCGCTAACCTGGCGGTACTGCGCATGTTCCGGCACCTCTGCGACATCAACGTGCTCGCAACAGGATAAAGGGCGGACGACTCTGGGGTTACACTTCAGTGGGTCTGGAGGCAGCATCGCAAACATGCGCTACAAATTTGCCTACTTGTTACAGATTGCTGCAAGTACCTCTTTCCGCTATCTTCAATGCTGTAGTCCTTCGGATCGCCAGCTGGTCGGTCTGCCCTACTGGACGGTCGACGCTTGCTCAGGAAGCTGCACGTGTCCATTGCCAACGAAGCAAGTAAACGCGAACATGTTGGCGTGCGTGGACTGCTTCCTTCCTTGTTGGCCAGCGCTAACCTGGCGGTACTGTGCATGTTCCGACACCTCTGCAGCATCAACGTGCTCGCAACAGGACAAAGGACGGACGCCTCTGGGGTTCCACTTCAGTGGACAGCATAGCAAACATGCGCTACAAATTTGCCTACTTCTTCTTAGAGGTATGCAATTGGTATGGTTGTAAATGCTAAAGAAATGATGATCGTTTCTTGTTGCTGCTACCGGACCCTCCCACGTTTATTTGTTCCCGAAAAGAGCTGCCTCTCTTGTGCACATCTTTAAAAGCCTGTTGATTCTTTCAGGCCACATAGAAACCAATACGGGTCCCACTACCGAGAAAATGCTGGTCGAATTTCTATATGGACAAGCTCGTATAAGCAACGAAATATCAGGACTAACCTCTAAAGTTGCCTCTTTCGATGATCGTCTATCTAAACTAGAGTCACTTGTCGCCAACACTACGTATGTCGTTGAGCGCGTGCAGGAAATAGAAAATACTGTTTCTGGTCTCTCAGATTGGATTGGATGGGAAAAACTTTAATAAATGTCCTGCAGGACGCACGTCAGCGCGTAGTGGACGCAGGGACCGACAGGGAGTACCTGGCGGCCGCTGCGCGAGCCTGCTGGACGGCCCAGCAGGCTCGCGGATTGCTGGTCTTGTAGGAGCGGGCTTCGTATGGTCTTCTCCCACTAGTCGGAGGTAGAGTCTGGCGGAGCGTTTCTGCACTCCCAGAGCACGTGTGCGAGTGTCGCCGTGACCCCGCACGAGGGGCACGCATCGTCGGGGTAGACGTCCGGGTAGATGATGTGTAAGGTGGCGGGGTTTGGATAGGTATCTGTCTGTAATAAGCGTAGCGTTAGTGCCTGCGGCCTGTTTAGTTTGGGGTACGGGGGCGGAAAGAGACGTTGTCCCAAGTAAAAGTGTTTGGTGTTGTCATTGTACGTTCCTGGGGCGTCCTTGTTCGCCTCCAACTGATCGAGACGTGGTTGCCCGGGGGTGACGGCGCGGTCGGTAAGCGCGCGCGCAGCGTCATGGGCTGTCTCGTTGAGGTTGGGCGGGGCGCCCGGGATCCGACCCAGGTGGGCGGGAAACCAGATGACGGTGGGGTATTTGAGGGTGGTCGGATCAGCGCCGTGGAGAACGCGAAACGCCTGGTCGGAGACGACTCCTCTCTCGAAGGTTTGGTGACCGGTCTCGAGTCGCTGAATATTGTCGTTCGCTTATCGTCGACCATTGCCAGGGCTATGGCCATTTGCTCCGCCACCTCGGGGTCACGTGTGCGTACCGTGGCGGCGTTTAATGTACGTTGCGAGGACGAGACCGCTACCGCGACGAAGGCTCGGTTGCATCGGTAGGCGGCGGCGTCCACGAAAGCGACGTGGTCCGCTTTCTTGTTTATACGTTTGAGGAATGCGGTGGCCCGGGCTAGGCGCCTGCCTCGATTGTGTTCCGGGTGTACGTTTCGCGGAATGGGTGCGATCGTGATCAGGTCGCGGAGCTCTAGGAGAACCGGTGTAAACTCCGGTGGATCCTGGGTGTTCGGTGGGAAGTAGCAGAGCTCGCGCAAGATGTGACGGCCGGTCTTGGTCATCGTCAGTCGTATCATCTGCGCTCTCTCCTGAGCCTCAGCGATCCCATCGAGGGTATTGTGCACCCCGAGCTCGAGGAGTCGATACGTCGGCGTGGTGATCGGGAGCCCAAGGGCCCACTTCACTACCTTTCGGATGAGGGCATTGAGCTTGTCACGCTACGATTGTTTCCACTTGTGCATTGCTGCGACGTAGGTAAAGTGACATAGGACGAACGCGTGTACGAGATGCAGCAGATTGTCTTTTTTGAGGCCGTGGTGACGGTGGGCCACCCTGCGTACGAGTCGTATTGCGTTGACCGTCTTTGTCGTCAAATTGTGGACCGTTTGGATGTTTGATCCGCCCGCTTCGATAATCATTCCCAGTACTCGGATGGAGTCGACCCTGGGGATTGGGCGACCGTCTTTGGTGCGGACGGTGATGTTGCGCTCGGTCGGTGGTTTCCATCCCTTAGGCCTTTTGCCTTGTCGTTTTGGGCAGTACAACAACAGCTCCGATTTGGCGGAGGAGCACTTGAGGCCCGTGTGGTCGAGGTAGGACTCAGCGGTTTCGACTGCCTCCTGCAGAGCGGATTCGATAAAGCCGTCCGACCCCGCGGAGCACCAGATGGTGATGTTGTCCGCGTATACCGTATGGTTGAGGCCTTGTATCTTCGAGAGGCGTTCGGAGAGCCCAATCATTACCAGGTAGAACAGCGTCGGCGAGAGGATGGAGCCCTGGGGGGTGCCACGCTGTCCGAGCTCGACTTCTTCCGACGTGAGGTCTCCGGCACGGAGCACGTCCTTGCGATGGGTTAGGAAGGAGCGGACGAACTCGTAGAACTGGCGTCCGAGCCCTAGGTCCACGATCGCCTTAAGTATTGCCGAGTGCTGGATGTTATCGAACGCCTTCTCCTAGTCAAGGCCGAGTATGGCGCGGGTGCCCCAAGTAGCCCCGGCGTCTATGATCTGGTGTTTCAGGAGAAGCATCGTATCCTGCGTCGATAGCCCGGGTCGGAAGCCGATCATGTGGTGTGTGAAACAGTCCTGGTCTTCGAGATACCGGGCAACTCTGTTGAGTACGACATGCTCGGCCACGTTACCCACGCACGACGTGAGCGAGATGGGGCGAAGGTCATCGACGCCAGGCGCCTTGCCCGGTTTTGGAATGAGGATCGTCTCGTTGAGTTTCCAGGTATCAGGTAACTCGCCCCGCCCCCACACGTCATTGATGGCGCCCGTGAGGTACAGGACCGAAGGGTCGTCTAAGTTTCGCAGGAGCTTGTTGGTTATGCCATCGGGACCCGGGGCGGAACAGCCGTTTAGTTCGTGGAGAGCCCGGCGTACCTCTTCGACGGAAAGTTCGGCGTCGAGGAGGGTGTTGTCGGTACCTGTGTAATGGGGATGTAGGGTCGGCGGGCCTGTGGGTATCGGCAGGTACTTATGCACAGGGGTCTTGACGATGTCATCCGGCGAAGTGGTGCCTTTGGCCTAGTGAAGGACTTTGGTGAGCAAGTGGCGCTGGTTCGTGGGAGTGTTGGTGTCGTCGAGCGGGTGTTTGAGGAGGTTCCACGTCTTCCCGTTGCGGACCTGTCCGTCGACCGAGTTACACACCTCGTCCCATTGCTGTTTGGATAGGGTGCTGTAGTGTTCCATTATGGTTTGGTTCAGTTCTGCAATGCGTTTGCGGAGCCTGCGGTTGAGACGCTGGCTCTTCCATCGTGTCAATAGAGACTGTTTGGCTTCGAGCAAGTGGGCAAGACGACTGTCCATCTTCTCAGTTGGCATATCCGTGTTGAATATTTTCGTGGCCTTACCGACGTCGGCCTTGAGCTGAGCCGTCCACGTCTCGAGGTTCGGGGCAGTGTCGTCGTTCTTACGCTCCAAAAGCTGGAGCGTAAAAACGACGACCTTGAAAATCGGTCGCGACTGAGTAACTTGGTTATTCACTGGTTATCTGAAACACTGAACGAGACACGTGAGGCATTTCTTACTTCAGTACTACACATGTTGATATCAAAGCTTGACGTCACGTGGGATAACATCGAGCGTTGTCACAGACTTGGGCTAAAAAGGATCGGTAAAGATAGACCGGTCATCATCAAATTGTTGGATTTTCGAACTAAATTAGATATCTTAAATAACGCACGCAAACTGAAAGGTTCAAAAGTTTACATCAGTGAAGACTTTTCTGCACGCGTGCGGCAGGTGCGCAGATCCCTATGGCAGAATTCAGTAGAACTCAGAAAAGTCGCAAAGAAATGCGGTTGCAACAAGAGCACCTGATTATCGACAGTGTTTGGTACGTGTGGAGCGACGTCAGAAAGTGCGTTGTTAAGGAATCTGATAAATTCGCTCCCAGGAATTCCATCTGATTTCAACATAAAAGGAAACTGACACTTCTGAACTTTAATGCACGCAGCTTGGTTAATACATGTGTTTGTTTCAATTGGCTTGTAGAATGTCACAAACCATCAATAATATGTGTTACTGAGACTTGGTTAAATGACTCCATTTCTCAGAGTGTATTTTTGCCTCCTGGTTACTCAGTATTGAGAAATGACAGGCGTAGCGACATTTTATTTCTAAAGATATTAGATACGTCTTACTATCGGAGCTTCTTCATATTGAATCGGTTTGGTTCAAGATTGACTTTGGTGGCTTTACTATTGTTATTGGCGCTGTATACCGACCTCCAAATGATGCCAATTCAATCCACTCTGTTACGGATTATATTGCAGTGAACATGCTGCAAAAACGCCAATTAATAATATGTGGCGATTTTAATGCCCCTTACACTGACTGGCGTTCTCTTTCTTCTACTGGACGTGATCGAGCCATCTGCGACGCTCTAATCAATCTTGCTGTATCATATGATTTAACACAGTTCGTTAGCTCGTGCACCTGAGAATCTGCTATTTAGGACTTGGTATTCCTGAGTGATGGGCTCCTGCATAGCGAATGCGACGTTGTTGAGGGCATCTCCGATCAGAAGACGGTAATTGTCCATCTAGATGTTGCTCTAGAGCCCAATAAACCAACATATAGTACTGTCCATGTCTTTTCCCGAGCTGACGACAATTCTATCGTCGCTCGCTTGCATCACACTTTGATGAGTTTATGTTTTCGAGTTATGCCTTAGGTTTTGACTTGTTAGTTGAAGTTTCACAACATTGTCAAAGAGTGCGTAGCTAATTTCATACCAAAAAGTGTGTAAAGCGAAACCCGAAGCACCCATGGTATACTAGAGAGATTATACAGTTGATTCGCCGGATAAAGCGCTTTTGCCGTGGCTCTCGCAGTAAGAATATCCGAGAAAACTCACTGCCAACACCACTTAGAAAAATTCTTAAGACTAAAATGCAGCATGCTAGAGACTACTAATATAACAACGCTCTGACGACATTCCTAAAAGATAACCTATCCAAATTCTGGAAAACAGTTGTTCATCCGGTGTCCAACTCAACTTCTATTAGTAAAGGCAAGGCGCAGAAGACCAGGACTCAAGAAGAACACAAACGACAGGACCGGCGCCTCCTGTCGTTTGTGTTCTTGAGTCCTCGTCTTCTGCGCCTTGCCTTTACTAAATCAAGCATGAACCAACTAGCCCAAGCAAGAGTTTTACTTCAACTTCTATGGTCATTAATGGACAGTCGTGTTCTAATGCTGCCATGATCTCTAAAGTGTTTAATACATATTTTAAATCTGTTTTTGTTGAAGATAACGGCAGTATATCTACTTTTTACTGTGGTAGTGCTTCAGCATGTTTTCCAAAACTTCAGATAATGTTCAGCGGAGTTCACAGCTTCTAGTTAAATATTGATACTAGTAAAAGTGCAGGACCAGATAACATTCCAAACATGTTTTTAAAGAGATACTCGGAATACTGTGCGCGGTATGTGACTATCACCTTTCAAAAATCTGTCGAATCACAAGCTGTTCCCAGCGTCTGGAAGGTTGCTCAAGTTGTACCAATACACAAATCTGGCAAGAGGCAATCAATTTCCAATTATAGACCAATCTCGTTATTATCTACTTGTTGTAAACTACTAGAACACATAATCGATAAGAATATTATAGGGTACCTCAACGATAACAACATTCTTTCACATCATCAGCATGGTTTTAGATCGTGTTACTCCACGGTTACGCAACTAATTGAATTCACTCACGACGTTGCCACTACACTTAATAATCGTGGCCAGATTGACGCCATTTTTGTTGACTACTCCAACGCGTTTGATAAGGATGTCATGCTAAGTTACTTATGACACTTGACACTATTTTCAGAGGTATACACGGCAATCACTTGCTTGGCTGGATAAGAGACTACTTGCATCTGCGGCCCCAGTGTGTCTCATTTAATCAGGAGCACTCATCTTCAGTCGGTATTTCCTCCGGCGTCCCACAGGGCTCCGTATTAGGACCCCTTTTATTCATTATTTACATTAATGATGTCGATGTTACCCACTTCTGTTAAGCTCCGTTTGTATGCAGACGACTATGTTTTGTACTTTAACATCACCAGTGTCAATGCCCAGGAGATGCTGAATAACACGTTCAATGCCTTCTGCAACTGTAGCAAGACCTGGCAAATTGAAATTAACTTCGATAAAGCGGTATCTATGACCTTTTCGAATAAAAAGGAACCCCCGAAATTCGCCTACAGTAATGATGAGAAGATTTTGGCTTACGTCACTGAGTTCAAATATCTTGGTGTAACTTTTTCTTCCAACTTAAAATGGCACAAACACGTCGACTTCATTTGTTCCAAGGCACTAAAGCAATTTGGATATTTAAAAAGAACACTAAAACAGCAACCAAGGAATGCAACCTAGCAGCTTACAAATCCCTCGTGAGGCCCACTCTAGAATATGCATCTTGTCTGGTCACCTCACTGCGTATCTCATGTATCAAAGCTTGAGGCTTCGCAAAAGAAAGCTGCTAGATTTATTTGTAATCGACACGATCTCAATTTCTCCCCTCCTCTGCATGCTGGCCTGCTATCGCTTGAGCCGTTGGCGCATAGGCGCAGGTGTGAAAGGATTATAAGAAATTGAATTATGGGGTTTTACATGGCAGAACCACTTTCTGATTATGAGGCACGCCGTAGCAGAGGACTCCCGAAATTTCGACCACCCAGGGTTCTTTAACCTGCACGTAAATCTAAGTACACGGCTGTTTTCGTATTTCGCCCCCATCGAAATGCGGCCACCGTGGCCGGGATTCGGTCCCGCGACCTCGTGCTCAGCAGTCCAACACCATAGCCACAAGGACTATAATGTTGCACAAAATTGTACATGCTTCTGTCATTGTCGACGTACCTGTGACATTTGCTAGCTCCTCGGCATGTGTAACACGAAGAGCCAATCCTTTGAATATTGTTCCCTTTCCAGCTCACTTAGATAGCTTCGAATTTTTTTTCTGGCCATTTGCCATTGAATTGTGGAATAACCTACATGCTCATCTTCGAGAATTGCCACATGAGCGTTTTGTTGACGAAGTTCGTTTACATGTGACATGTTGATTGTATGCTGCTATGTCTCAAATCTGAGACAGCAGTATTTGTAAATAAATAAATAAATAATATTCAGATTCAGGCAACATCTTTCCATGCAAGATGTGCTATTACAACTCAAAGAAGACCTGGGAAAACAGCACACGTACTTCGTTCTAACACTCAACGTCAGGAGTGCCTTTGACAATGTGGCGCACGAGGCGGTACTCCGCAACATCCAGGCGACCGGCTGCGGTGAGCGATTGTTCGATACGTACAAAACTTCTTGTCAGAAAGAACGGCCACCATTGCGGTTGGCAACCTAAGAACCGAAAACGCTGAGATGCCGAACAAGGGAATGCCTCAAGGGTTGGTAATCTCGCCTTTGCTCTTCAACGTCACAATCGTGCAATTGCCTAAAGAACTAAACAAAATAGAAGGGCTCAGTCACGCCTTTTATGGAGACGATATAACAATATGGACCAAAGCACTATCTACGGGACAACAACAGAACGCACTACAGGAGGCAGTAAATCGCATCGAACTTTACTTAAACAATGCGGATTACAATGTGCACCCGAAAAATCAGAACTACTGGTGCTCAAAACAAGAAATCGAGGCAGACCACCAGCCTATAAGCAACCCGACCCGAGCATAACACTTAACGGAATTCAAATACCACGCGTGGAGTCGTTGCGGATACTTGGCCTTGTCATACATAAAGACGGGTAGGGAGCCGCGACCTTCCCCAAACTTCAAATATCGCTCACCCAAGTGTCGCACCTCATTCAGAGAGTTGCAAACCAAAGACACGGCCTCAAAGAACAAGACACGCTGCGTATTGCACAGGCGCTCATCACCAGCCGGGTCGCGTATGGCACACCCTATCTGGCCCTTAAGAATGCAGAAATGGAAAAACTAAATTCCTTGATTAGAAAACCTACCAAGGCTGCATTGGGAATTCCCGAAAAATCTTCAATGGCACGATTACTCAAACTCGATCTGCACAATGCGTGGGAGGAAGTCGCAGAAGCGCACAAAACAAGCCAGATTGAAAGACTCAAATTAACTCCCACCAGGAGAAGCGTGCTCCTTCGGCTGGGTTACGATGTGGAGGCAACTGGGAAATCGGAAGAAAAATCAAGACTCCGAACACATATACGAGACTCGATCTTAGTGGCACCTGTACCCTGCAATATTCATCCAAACGTTCATGAGGAACGAAGACGGGCAAGGGCAAGAGCTCTCCACAAGAAATTATCTGCAGACCCTAACACAAGATTCACGGATGCTACTAAGTATCCAAGGATACCTACTTTCTCAGTAACCGTAATTAATACCAAAGGCGAATAAAAGGCCGCTGAAACGATAATCGCAAGTGATTCGGAAATGGTCGAAGAGGTGTCAATAGCACTGGCCATCTCCACATGCACTGAAAATGCCGTAATACTGTGCGACTCGCAACCCGCGTGTCGCAATTTCCGAAAAGGCATAATATCTACCAAAGCTCTGAAAATCCTGCAAGAAATATTGAAACGCACGCAAGTTCCCGAGACCTACTTCGTCTGGACCCCTGGCCACAGTCACTGGCAGGAAACGAAGAGGCACACACGGCAGTCCGAGATCGTAAAAGCCGGGCTTTCCTGCCACAGGGGTTCCGAAAGGCGACAAGGTCCGAGGATATTCTAAAAAATATTCAGATATCCTGCAGCATTACAAATTTGAAACAAGGGTATACCTTTTACCGCACCCCAGTCTAACCAGAGAAGAGACAGTTGCTATGCGGCGTCTGCAAACGATCTGCTATGTACACGGCATTATAATGCACAGAATGCATCCGACCCAATTCTCAGACCTTTGCCCATCCGGCGGGGCGCCGGACACCCTTTGTCACATGGTGATTGGGTGTCCTAATCTTGCTGAACCCAACAAGCAAGAAGCTCAATCAAGAACCGAAAACAAAAGCACAGAAGAAGACGGACAAGGACCGTGGGAAGCCATGCTCGCGGCCTCGGACTTGGAGGGCCAGTGATAGCTGGCGAACCAGGCCAGGGAAGCAGCAAGGGCCAATGGCTACCTGGACGGAGGAGGCCACCCCCTTGGGTGAAGAAATACCCCTTTCTCACTGATTCGCATTATTAAATATTTGTTTTTTCTCTCTCTTCTTGAAATGCTTGAGACGAATGAATAACCTGTGCATGTAATTCGAGCGAGGGATTTAATCATTTTTATGAAGAAGCGTAGCATGACTGACTTTACAATATTCAAATATTTAGTTACTCTGTAATTATGATGACTCATAGAATGCTCAAAGAGTCATTCTACCACCATGATTTGCTTTAAATGGAGTCTCAAGCACTGTCTATGTTCCACGCATGTATTTACAGTCGATGGTAATTCGTGACTGAAAGGGATATTCGAAAATATTTGCTTGTGTATGCATCTCCTTTTTATTCGTATTTGAGAATGTTAGGCTCGATTTGCAGAGTTTTACCATATTTTTCAAATTCCTTTTAATTTTTTTAATATAAAATAAACGCTACTCCTTACTTTCAAACTGGATTAATTCGTTTTTTTAACATGTTAACTGCAGAGTGACAACATCGGGCGACATGGTGTCTACCTGTCTAGATATAAAACAAAGTTCTGTGTCACTCAGGGAATTTGGCAAGGCACTCGAGAAAAACCTGGAAAACTCAGGGAACTTAAAAATGACAATTTGGTAGGTACGCTGAGGTGTTTATATACCACCTTCAAGTCGTTTTGACATTGCGAGGTTGAACACTCTAACGTCAGTGACACCTGGGCCGTGGATTATTACCGACGATTTCAACGCTCATCACCCACTATGGGGAAGCCAGAAGATGGATCTTCGGTGAAGACGAGTTTCCTCCTTTGCGTCAGACCATGAACTGAAAGGCGCAGCGGTGGCGTAGAGGTAGAACACCCGCCTCGCGTGCAAGAGGTCCGTGGTTCGAATCCCGGTGCCGGCAATTTTCCACCGGATTAAAAAAAAATCCGCGTGTTGATAAAATTGCACAAGCAGGCCTGGAGTGTGGCCTGATCCCGGTGACCAGAACCGGTAACGCACTCCCTCACCAGAGCAGGATTGGCCACCCCGGTGCAGTACTTGGCCACAACCTCCTATATGAACTCAACAATCAAACCCCGGCCCTCAGTCCCCAGCAGCTGCGAAGCAACTGACCACGGCGGCGGTCAGACCTGCGACGCTGCAGAGGGTGCTAAGAATCACTGGCTCCGGACAGGCCGCCATTGGAATATGAACCTGGCAACGTTTAACGCTAGAACGTTATCTAGTGAGGCAAGTCTAGCAGTGCTATTGGAGGACTTAGAGGGCAGTAAATGGGATATAATAGGGCTCAGTGAAGTTAGGAGGCCAAAAGAAGCATATACAGTGCTAAAAAGCGGGCACGTCCTGTGCTACCGGGGCTTAGCGGAAAGAAGAGAACTAGGAGTCGGATTCCTGATTAATAAGAATATAGCTGGTAACATACAGGAACTCTATAGCATTAACGAGAGGGTGGCAGGTCTTGTTGTTAAACTTAATAAGAGGTACAAAATGAAGATAGTACAGGTCTACGCCCCTACATCCAGTCATGATGACCAGGAAGTCGAAAGCTTCTATGAAGACGTGGAATCGGCGATGGGTAGAGTGAAAACTAAATACACCATACTAATGGGCGACTTTAATGCCAAAGTAGGCAAGAAGCAGGCTGGAGACAAGGCAGTGGGGGAATATGGCATAGGCACTAGGAATAGCAGGGGGGAATTATTAGTAGAGCTTGCGGAACAGAATAATATGAGGATAATGAATACTTTCTTCCGCACGCGGGATAGCCGAAAGTGGACGTGGAGGAGCCCGAACGGCGAGACTAGAAATGAAATAGACCTCATACTCTGCGCTAACCCTGGTATCATACAAGATGTGGACGTGCTCGGCAAGGTGCGCTGCAGTGACGGAATCTGCAGTGCCGGAATCTTGGAAGAACGCTAACATAATCCTAATCCATAAGAAAGGGGATGCCAAAGACTTGAAAAATTATAGACCGATCAGCTTACTGTCCGTTGCCTACAAAATATTTACTAAGGTAATCGCAAATAGAATCAGGAACACCTTAGACTTCTCTCAAGCAAAGGACCAGGCAGGATTCCGTAAAGGCTACTCAACAATACATCATATTCACACTATCAATCAGGTGATAGAGAAATGTGCGGAATATAACCAACCTTTATATATAGCTTTCATTGATTACGAGAAAGCGTTTGATTCAGTCGAAACCTCAGCAGTCATGGAGGCATTACGGAATCAGGGTGTAGACGAGCCGTATGTAAAAATACTGAAAGATATCTATAGCGGCTCCACAGCCACCGTAGTCCTCCATAAAGAAAGCAATAAAATCCCAATAAAGGCGTCAGGCAGGGAGATACGATCTCTCCAATGCTATTCACAGCGTGTTTGCAGGAGGTATTCAGAGACCTGGATTGGGAAGAATTGGGGATAAGAATTAATGGATAATACCTTAGTAACTTGCGATTCGCTGATGATATTGCCTTGCTTAGTAACTCAGGGGACCAATTGCAATGCATGCTCACTGACATGGAGAGGCAAAGCCGAAGAGTGGGTCTAAAAATTAATCTGCAGAAAACTAAAGTAATGTTTAACAGTCTCGGAAGAGAACAGCAATTTACAATAGGCAGCGAGGCACTGGAAGTCGTAAGGGAATACATCTACTTAGGGCAGGTAGTGACGGCGGATCCGGATCATGAGGCGGAAATAATCAGAAGAATAAGAATGGGCTGGGGTGCGTTTGGCAGGCATTCTCAGATCATGAACAGCAGGTTGCCATTATCCCTCAAGAGAAAAGTGTATAATAGCTGTGCCTTACCAGTACTCACCTACGGGGCAGAAACCTGGAGGCTTACGAAAAGGGTTCTACTCAAATTGAGGACGACGCAACGAACTATGGAAAGAAGAATGATAGGTGTAACGTTAAGGGATAAGAAAAGAGCAGATTGGGTGAGGGAACAAACGCGAGTTAATGACATCTTGGTTGAAATCAAGAAAAAGAAATGGGCATGGGCAGGACATGTAATGAGGAGGGAAGATAACCGATGGTCATTAAGGGTTACGGACTGGATCCCAAGGGAAGGGAAGCGTAGCAGGGGGCGGCAAAACGTTAGGTGGGCGGATGAGATTAAGAAGTTTGCAGGGACGGCATGGCCGCAATTAGTACATGACCGGGGTTGTTGGAGAAGTATGGGAGAGGCCTTTGCCCTGCAGTGGGCGTAACCAGGCTGATGATGATGATGATGATGATGAACTGTGAACAGTGTAACAGATGTGAACAGATCATGAACAGTGTAAGCGACGGCAGTCCTAAGCTCTTACAGGGACTGACATACAGCAACTGCCTCGACATAACGTTTGTGTCACGCAGCCTAAGTAAGAAGGATGGAAGTGACCATATTCCCATGTATACAAAAATCGAGGGCCTAGGCAAGTCCCGCATCACTGTTTCTTCACGCATCGACTAGTCAAAGTACGGGTAACTCACAAAGAAGCGGTGTCAAGAAAAAGAAGAAGGTTCTCTTGAAAACATAGAAGGCATAATCAAAGCTGTTACTCAAAACGCTGCCTGTAATTTTACACCTTCATCACAGTTTCGCGAATATGAAGCGGACGTGGTGCGGCTCCAAGCAATATGTCGTCATGCTGAACGACGGTATAGGCGCACAAAATCCATCTACGACACGCCTAGCTGTTGACCGAGGTTACACAGGGCCATGTAAGTGACACCATCAGGTCCAGGTGTTGAGGAAAGCTTGCATGCTGCGAAACCTGCTTGAAGCTCCTCTAGAGAGAACAGATTGTCAATTCGGAAATCTCTCGACATCGGTGTGTTTCGTAGATTACTCGCGGTGAACACAGACCCCTTACCGGCAACCCTCGCACAGAGGTTTTCTGCTACTTCAATTTTACGACGATTTTGGTAGTGAGTGAGGCATTTGAAGGGGCGATGCTTCTGTGGCAAAGGGAGGCGAGACGTCTGCAGAAGAAGATTCTGCGTCGAATCAATGCATTTCAGTCTTTAAGATGGAAATCTTTATGCGAGTCGCTTGATCCACAGAATCCTCTATTTCAAATATGGAGAATTTTCCGCGGCCTCCGAAAATTGCCACGGAAGCATCGCCCCTTCAAGTGCCTCGCTCACCACCAAAGTCGTCGCGAAATTGAAGTAGCAGAAGACTTCTGCGCAAGGGTTGCCAATAAGGGGTCTGCGATCACCGTGAGTATTCTAGGAAACACGCCGATGTCGAGAGATTTCCGAATTGCCAATCTGTTCTCTCTAGAGGAGCTTCAAGCAGGTTTGGCAGCATGCAAGCGTTCCTCAACACTTGGACCTGATGGTGTCACTTACATGGCCCTGTGTAACCTCAGTGAACAGCTAGGTGTGTTGTTCTAACCATATACAACGACTCATGGTGCGACGAATTGGTTCCTCCCTCGTGGAAGTCCAGCCGCTTGGTTCTGTTCAAATCAGGTAAATATCCCTTGGACCTGGCTTCCAATCGGCCCATCGCACTTACCACCTGTTTTGGAAAGGTGATGGAGAGGATGGTACTGACTCGCCTGGAGCGGTACCTAGAGTATAAGAAGATATAACCTGATGCTATGACCGGCTTTCGGCGTGGATGCTCCTCGATAGATTATCGATAGATTATCAGCGGCGATGTTCATGGACGGGAAAGCCGCATACGACACTGTATCGCATGAAACTATCCTGGATGCCTTGTGGAACATTGGATTGGGGGGCCGTGTCTACCAATGGATTTACAGTTATTTGACGGACAGAACCCTTCTTTGTACAAACAGAAGATGGTACAACAACGCGTCATTGTACTTATCGCGGTGTGTCTCAAGGTGGAGTCCTGAGCCCCGCTCTCTTTATCCTTGCCCTCATCGACCTTGTTGATGTACTTCTGCGGTCCGTGCATCTGTCAATATACGCAGACGACATCTGCATCTGGGCATCAGGGGTGACGCGTCTACACGTACTTGCCAGACTTCGGAGAGCGGCTACACTGCCCTCAAACTAGCTTCAAGGACGTGGATTAGAGCTGTCTTCACATGAGAAGTGCTTGCTGGTTGCCTTCACGCCCAAGGGCATGGGCCCACATTTCATTAAAATCAATGGACAGGCTATTAGTTATGAGGAGACCCACCGCTTTCTGTGAGAAATAATAGATCACGACCTCTCCTGGAGCCCTCATATTCCCTGCATGAAAAAGAAACTCGCCATGATCACCCACATGCTAAGATTTCTTGCCGTCGTGGGGTGCATCTGTACGAGTGATGCTTCAACTTTATGCTGTACTTTTCCTCGGGTTCATGCACTTCAGCTTACCTGTGCTGTGCAGGAACCGAAAAACAAACGTACACGTCTTCCGATCGATTCAAGCACAAGCACTGAGAATATACCTTGGCCTTCTAAGACGTGCATATTCAGCAGTGACTGTCGTCATCGCGCGTGATCACCTAATCACAACATATCTTCGTGTCGATGCCTTAAGAATGCACATCAAGCATTTCGCCCGGATTCCATCACACCACCTCGCCTCACTTCCTGTTTCTAGGCCACACTCTGCGTTGAGCGATATCGCTTCGCATAGTTCAGTGATCCTCTCGAACTTCACGCCTGCAGCTAGACCATGTTACGTGTCCACACCACCAAGGGTGTTAATTGAACGTTTTCCACGTGTCAAACCACCGCACATCCTATCCAGACGTCAACGCGGCGTGGACAACGGCTAAAAGCGCTCACCCTCTCATTACCTGGAAACCTCAGAAAAGGAAGAACGGGAGGGAACCACGACAACGAATTGATAGGCGCAGTTGATTAGACGAGTGAAATCACCACCCATCCCTCGGCACTTATCCAGCCGTCAAGACAGTTTGTTAACCGGCTGTTGCATGGTTCCATGAAAGGCGCTCAGCCGCCCTTCATCTGGCAGACTAAGCGACGAAGAAAGGGGGGGGGGGCAACGACGAACGAACTAGGTGTCGCCGGATGATTTCTTTCCACGGATTCCAAACCAGTTTCTTCGAGGCGGAGTTACTTGGCGTTCTGGTGAGCATGGGCGTGGTATTCCAACGGAGTCGACGATAGTGATTTGCTGCTGGACAGTCTTCAGATTCCCTAGTCCCTAGTCGACTCGCCTAGGGAAGACAACGGTATTAAAGGCAGAGACTTTCCGAGAATGTGAATGGAGGGTCCTGATGTGCACTGAGACATTTAACTTCCTCCCGCATGGAGAGGGCTTCCGTGCTGGAGCCGTGTAACTAAGCTTAATAAACCCTTTTTCCTTCATTTTCTACAACTTGACGTCGTAGTCGATGGGCTTGGTGAATTCCACCAAGCCCTGAACGCCACCCTAGCCGCAAAAACTACCATTACTGTTCTGGTGCCTACATACCCTCGAAGCCCTCCTAACCATTCCTGGAATCCAAAAGAAAACACAATCGTCATTTTTGGTCCTACAACAAGCCACACTACTGCTCCTGCATGAGAAGCACAGTGGACGTCTTCACATTTACACGGATGGTTCGGTTTTGTTCTGCAAGCTCAGCCAGAGCAGTGGTTGTTCCCGCGAAGTCTGTCACCATAAAATTCAAGACATCGCATTTTACATCATTGACGGCTGCAGAACACGCCGCCCTCAGTGCTGCTCTAGAATTCGGAACTGAAGAACCGTCGCAGACATGGTCAATCTTCTCAGACTCCAAGGCCGCTCTCCAGTGCATTATGTCGTCATTTCGTCATTGACCGAATGAACAGTTAGTCGCTGACATAAGACTTCTTCATCGCCACGCAATAGAGAAAAAGACAACAAAGTCTATCAGTGGATACCGAGCCATTGCGGTATCTACGGAAACGACCGTGCAGATGAGGCCGCCCGATCTGATCATGATGGCCTCCACTGTGTAGCTGTACCGTTATCAAGAACAGACGCAGCTACAGGGTTTCGTTCGCTCACACGTGAACTTACACTTTCACAGTGAAACTCGACGGAATTTACCAACGCTCGTCTCCACAACTTGCATCAAAATCTACGGCTGCGTCTTCCGTCAAGGCTATCTAGAGCTGAGGAGACGCTTCTGTTCCGCTTGTGTTTTGGCGTGGCCTTCACGAATGCTTATTCGTTTGTTTCGGATCGTAATGACCAACAGCCCTGCGTACCATATCTGTGGGTGCGAGGAAACAGTCACCCCCCTTCTCCGTTAATGTGCCCGTTTCAGTGTGCCCAGGAAAGAACCTTCAAGAATGTTAAATAGTCTTGACAAACGCCCTTTGTCGAAGGAAAGGGTCTTGGGACACTCGCCGAGACCGCCCTCAGCACAGAAGGCTCTGAAAATGTTGTGCTTCTTGCCGAGAACTGGTCTTAGAGACAGACTTTAAGCAGAGCCGTATGCTCCTTTCCTTTTACCCCTTTCTTTTTTTCTCTTTCCGTTTTTTTTTTTTGTGACACCTTTTTTTCTGATACCTTTTATTCCCCTTACCGCCTTTCTTTAGCACAGGGTAGCCAGCCAGTCAGAGAACTGGCTGACCTCCCTGTCTTTCCGTGTATTCCCGCTTCCTTCCTCCTCCGCAATACCACTTTTGCGCAGAACCCGGGTCGTTCAGGCACATAGTAGGGGGTTGCAGACAGGCACCATTACATCCTCCGAATCTATATCAAACCAACGAGCTTTGGGAGAGAACCGTGGCCAGCTTCGACCTCGAAGGGAAGCAACGGCTGATTGCGATGGCCCGAGCTCAAGGCATATTGGAATGGGGACACCTCTCCAAAGCTTGATTTATGTAATAAACATGTTTATTCTTTCTCTCATCCAAATAATTACTTCAGGGAAAGTGAAACCAGCTTTTATGACTACCCCTTGTGTAAACTTTGCTTCGGAAGCGTTTTGAGAAATTGGGATACATTGTTGAACTTTATTCAGGCTCTTCCACAAAACACTGCTTCAATTCATACACAACACAGGCCTCACAGCACACATATAATACACATATACGCACCAAGAATTATGCCTTAAGGGCAAGTCTTTATCGCAATAAGAAAAAGCTATTTAGCACACCAATATTAAGGGTGACGTTCTGTTCTACATTTTGTGGGGTTCCCACCCGTGCTCTTGGACAAAGGAACGACAACACGGAAGTGCAAACAATCACAAGGGCATTTATTGCACCTTTCATAGACCAATGCCTGCTAGCCGATTGCTACCCACAAAATATGCCGATGGGCGCGCGACAAATCGCGGAAGTCCGACTCACCGCGACCGGGATAGCGAGCGAATATGTTCGCCCTATGTTGGACACCAACGCCTGCGTTCGCACGTACGGTCATGCGAACGGTGACGCGTTCGAACGATCGTGTTCGTCCATGGGTAGGCTTCGCGAGACGGTCTCGCAGAAGCATGGTTCGGCGCACGCGCAGAACGTCCGCGCCGCTTGCCGATTCCGAGCCAAAGAGGAAGAGCCTTCTCCTTTTTGCGCCCAAGTAACCCCGCTGTTAGGTGGCATTAGCAGAGCCACACTCGCGCCATCTCTCGCAATGCGTTTCAGCCACACCGACTGCCGCGGGCACCAAGCCAGGCGGCGAAGCCGGATTACAGGAGACGGGAGCTATGCGGGAAAACAACATATCAGGGGACGCGTGAGAGTCGCGCATCCCCACAACTTCCACATGCGAGGAATCGGAACCTTCGTAACCACCTTAGTTGCGTGGGAAATCATCTGCATAAGTTAATGCAACTCACGAACCTAGGGTTAAGGCTTGTTTGTTTAGAATCGCATTTGCCATCATTCCACTGCCAATCTGAATAATTCGAAACAGTTTAGAAATTACACGAAAATATCCGAACAGGAAGAGAGGAGAGGCAGGAAGGTTAATCAGATGCAAGTTTCCGGTTTTCTACCCTACATGTCAGTGGGTAAAAGGCGAATAGTAAAGAGGCAGGAGTAGAATGAAAGCACTAAAACTAAACTAAAGATCAGGAAGTAGTATAGGCGCCAGCAGAGTCCGGTCGATCGCAAAAAGCACAGTAATAGTTTCATGGTCTTCTCATGAAACGATCTGTGATGTCTATGCTAAAGGATTATCTCCTTGCTTGATTATCGGGCCTGATTGAGCCAAATACCACACCGAATAGAAGAAATGCATGTGTTCTTTGTTAGTGTTAAATTTCGAGTATTTGCGCACCAGTGCTGTAGGCTACAACTCAATGGCAAACTGTTATTTGAAACAACGAGCTTTGTGAAGTCAGTTTCCGTAACGCGGACTTGCGAGTTATCTGGCAAAAAGTCATCAACAAACTTTAGCGCTAAACGAATGCTAAAAGAGATGACAGCGGCAGCATGCTGATGTTTCAGACACTGCGGCATACAACGGGGCAGGCAATCTCGAAGACTCAGCGCGGAGTTGCTCGTAGTGGTGCCTCGCGAGTACGGTGGACATAATTTCTGCCAACATAGATGGGACGTCAGCATTGGGATAAGAAGGGCACAGAGAAGAAGAAAACAAAGAATTACATCTTTTCATCGGCTTCTACTGTCCTTTTTGCTACAGTATACCTTCCTTAACACCTTTTTGCTGAATCCAGACGACGATTCATTGTGACCACGATATGATCTCTCCACCACCTAATGTTAGCAATTACGGAAGCCTTAAGAATCACGTAGGCTCTTGCCATAGACTATCATAAATATTTTCCATATAAGTCTGAGAGAGAGAGAGAGAAACGAAAACAAAGAGAAAAGGCAGGGTTGTTAACTAGAAAAGTACCTGGTTGGCTGCGCTATGCTAGGGGAAGAGAAACGGGTATAGCAAGAAGAGATAAAGAGAAAAGCGGCGAATGTGTGCACATGCAAGTCCGAAGGCCATAAAAATTCTGAAGCTTCATCTTACGCTACCCTAATGCGTCACAAGAGGGTTGGACCGCTAGTCGCGCGTTTTCGCGTGCGCAATGAGTAAACGAATACTTCACGGCGCTATTTCGATATATATGGCCGTTTTAACGTCTAGAAAAATGAAACTAAGCTTTTATGACGATTTTCTTCAACTTTCCTAATTTGCGCCTTAAATTTTGTAGTAAAATTAGTAATTAATGTAATTGGTTCATATAAGTGAATGGATTGCTTTGGACCTTCTCCCTAGTGATGCCAGCCTTGAAAGAGTATTCATCTGCAGTGGCGTAATTCGAGTAAATTTCGCAGGCTTGAAAAAACAGTGTTCGAATTAAAAAAAAAAGAGAAAGAAAACGTTTTATGAAGGGGATATCACCCTGTAAAATTAGTTGGGGTGTGGGAATATTCGAAACTTTAGAATAAAGAATCGAACAATGTCCTATTCGATTCGGTCTTCCAATTAAATAGTCACTGTGTGTAAATTGGAATATTTTTCGAATACTTTTTGAATATTTCAAAGCGTCAACTGTGCCCAAATAAACATAATATTGCAGCGACATTACGGCAATTTTTCGCCATCGTGGGCATAGTATAGACATAAAAGAAGTTGCCTAGCGGAGCAGGCTATACGTCACTTAGGTAGCCATAGTCTACGGGCTGTACAGCGATCATTCGCGCTCTCTGAAGAGCCCTGTGCATGCGAAGGATCTACTTGTTTTCTTATAACGCTACAGTTGTGCTTCCAATAAACAACGCTTCATAACGTGCTATGTAATGACAGAAACTTGCTAACTTCAAGAATACTGCGATGTGAACCCCGTATTATATGAATTGTGATAACGGCTGCTCATTATTCGAAAACTATTCTATAGGTATACAATATTCGATTCGATTCGCTTCTGACACTATTCGATTCGTATTTCATGTCATTAATTGTACTGCCTTAAAGGTCCGACGGCATTCGATTCGGACTGTTCGCACACCTCTAAAAATTGCGTCTCCTAATAACAATGTATAGAATTCTTCCGCTTACTTCAGTTTTTAAAAGAGACGGGCTTGGACAAGCGGCTGTGACAGTGATGTCACCTACCACGCAAGAGTGACTGACTGTAACTGACGATGTGTGTGCTGTGCTATGTGCTCTCTCTCTCCTCCCCATCTTTCATCCCCCCCTCCCGATCCCATGAGTTTGGGTAGCAAACCGGTTGAGGTAAACTGGTTAATCTCCCTGCCTTTCCTTCTCCACTTTTTCCTTCCTTCCTTCCTTCCTTCCTTCCTTCCTTCCTTCCTTCCTTCCTTCCTTCTTTCCTTCCTCTTCTTTTACTACATCTTCGAGATTGCTGATGATATTACCCTGCTTATCTTTCAGTGCATACATCTTGATTTGTCCTATGCCAAGTTTCTCACTGATTTCATGCTGCGTCCATTTTTTACGACTTCTTCAGTCTTTCTCACGTTATAGTTTCGAATATCACAAATTTTCGTCTTGTTGATCAGTTTTGAAAGCTCCTTGCAATACTGACCTGTACAATACCCAGAGGAGCCAGGATATCTCCATTAGAAACAGTAAGAAGCAGGATACAGAAACTCCTCCTATAACTAGCGATGAGCTTAGAAGGGCCTTGCAAGACATGAAACGAGGAAGAGCGGCTGGCGAAGATGGGATAACAGTCTATTTAATCATAGATGGAGGAGACATAATGCTTGGAAAACTGGCGGCTCTTTATACGAATTGTCTATCGACTGCAAGGGTCCAAGGAAACTGGAAGAATGCAAACATTATACTAATCCACAAAAAGGGAGACGTTAAAGAATGGAAAAATTATAGGCCCATTAGCTTACTCCCAGTATTATATAAAATATTTACCAAGATAATCTCCAATAAAATAATGGCAACACTGAACTTCAGTAAACCAAGGGAACAGGCTGGTTTCAGGAAGGGCTACTCTACAATGGATCACATCCATGTCATCAATCAGGTAATCGAGAAATCCGCAGAGTACAATCACTCTCGCTATATGGCTTTCATAGATTACGAAGAGGCATTTCATTCAGTAGAGATACCAGCAATCATAGATGCATTACGTAATCAAGGAGTACAGAACGCTTACGTAAATATCTTGGAAAGAATCTACAGAGATTCCACACCTACCTAAATTCTCTACAAGAACAGTAGGAAGATACCTATAAAGAAAGGGGTCAGACAAGGAGACAAAATCTCTCCAATCCTATTCACTGCGTGCTTGGAAGAAGTATTCAAGCTATTAGACTGGGAATGCTTAGGAGTAAGGATCAACGGCAAATATCTCAGTAACCTTCGATTTGCAGATTAAATTGTCCTGTTCAGCAACACTGGGGACGAGTTACAACAAATGATTGAGGACCTTAACATAGAGAGTATAAGAGTGTGGTCGAAGATTCATATGCAGAAGACAAATATAATGATAAATAGTCGGGCAAAGAAACAAGAGTTCAGGATCGCCAGTCAGCCTCTAGAGTCTGTGAAGGAGTACGTTTACCTAGGTCAATTAATCATAGGGAACCCTGATCATGAGAAGGAAATTCATAGAAGAATAAAAATAGGTTGGATCGCATACGGCAGACATTGTCAGCTCCTGACTGGAAGCTTACCATAATCATTGAAAAGGAAGGTGTAGAATCAGTGCATTTTACCAGTGCTGACATATGGGGCAGAGATTTGGAGACTCACAAAGAAACTTGAGAACAAATTAAGGACCGCTCAAAGAGCGATGGAACGAAGATTTCTAGGCATAACGTTAACAGACAGAAAGAGAGTGGCTTGTATCAGAGAGCAAGCGGGTATAGACGATATTCTAATTGAGATCAAGAGAAAAAAAAAATGGAGCTGGGCAAGTCATGTAATGCGCCGGTTTGATAACCGTTGGACCATTAGTGTTACAGAATGGGTGCCAAGAGAGGGTAAACGCGGTCGAGGACGGCAGAAGACTACGCGGAGCGATGAAATTAAAAAAATTGGAGGGCGCTAGTTGGAATCGGTTGGCGCAGGACAGGGGTAATTGGAGATAGCAGGGAGATGCCTTCGTCCTGCAGTGAACATATAACAGTCTGATGATGATGATGACGATGACGATGATGATGAATAACAATGTTTGGTGACAGGCATGGTTGGTGATCCATAAAGTCTGCAGCGCAAGAGCAGGTGACCGAGAAAAGAAAGGATGAGTGCAATCGCTTACTTATGACGGACGTTTTTACTGTTTTGTAATTTTTATATTAGTTTTCAAAATGCTGCAGGTCATAGTGTCAGTTCGCGGGCCCGCGAAAGAGTGGCAGCACATGGATGTTTCGTCCTGTATGCAAAACAGGCGGCCGTCTAGAGCGGCGCTTCAGTGAACGCCGCCAGCGTGCCTCAGCAGGCCATTTCACCAGCGGGCAGCAGGTAATGTTTACACTCCCTTTTCAATGCGAAGCATAATTGGGATCGATCTTATGGTTTAGTGTTACGTTTGATGGTTCCTTCATGAACTTGACAAGCCCTCACAAGGGTGCTAATAAGAGCTCTGAGGCTTTGCCTTGGCTTGCCAAAGAACACGGGAACTGCCGTTACTCTGACGATGAACGTACGCATCTTTCTTCGGGCACTCATTGGCGCTTGGCTTCGGTTTGTCGTCGGAGAAGCTGACAATTCGCTTGCTTAGAACTGTGGCACGGAGCTGCATATTGTTCCTCCTTCAGAATATTGTAACCTTTCTCTATCATCACAACGATAGTGGTATTTTTCTTCCGGGTTGCTTATCCCCCCAGCACCCACAATTAGAGCAAAAGAAGCCCTTCTGGGCAGGATTTGACATAAACTGCTGTTGAATACATCGCCACTAGAACTCCCAGTCACGTTTTGACTAATGACTCCATCACATCAATCACAACTGCTATGGCAGTGTGAATACCGTCCATGTCTCGATCTGAAGAATTCCCGGACACCGAACTTCTATTCTCACCACAGAACTAGCTTTGCAGGGCACAGTCCGTGCTATTGTTGTTGAACAGACAGCAAGGGCCCAGCTAACTTCTACCCAATACACAGAGAAGCAGTTTTTCTCGGGCGTCAAGGTTTTATGCATGAGAATATGTGGGCTGCAACATAGCGCTGTGTATCATCTGGCTGTCCGGCCAAAGCAGCACAGTGCACAACGCTCAAGCCGACCGCACTGCCAGGGCAGGGCTTTACATCTCGCCTCCACCCCGATCCTCAATAGCAGTCTCTGAAAATACACAAATACACTGCAACTATTGGAGCATGTAGCTACGAAATCGTCAGTATCCCTTCAGAAGCTGGCCTTATTTCCGACTTCATTTGCCTCTTGGCCTCTGAAGAGGGACCAAACTTGTGGATATTGCTTCACAGCAATATCCACAAGTTTCACAGAATTCCTACTTCACAGAATTCAGCAGATGGATTCGCCTATGTGCCGCGAATCATGTGTTGCCGATTATACAAATCGCGGTATTTGTGCCTTGCACCAGAGTCCCTCTCCGGCTGTCATTAAAGCTTTCCCCTCTGTGTTTTGATGACTACGTATACTCTCGCGTCCAAGAAAAACATTCTCTGACATATTCTCCAACCGTACAAAGCAAAGCAACGGCTCATTGTTAATAGAGAAATTTGCCACAGAGGACGCCTCGAAAGCTTTGCGAAAATTCGCGAATCACCCATCGATTTGCCCAGTCATATCAGCATCATACAAGAACTTATGCATATTTGGCGTCAGCTCCGCATTGGGAGATACTTCCACATATATAATCGGTTAGCTGTCGTACACGCGAGTATTTTCTCCTTCACTCATCATGTCAAAAGCCCCTAGCCAGTGACGATAAAGACAAACCTGTCAAAATTCCTGGCACGCAATCCGTATGGCGAAGCAAGAAAGTGTTTGGTGCACCACCAGGTACGGGATACTTTTGATCCGAAAGCATCAAATGGCCGATTGAACGAAAAGGCCGGGGTCTGTAGCTGCGAAACGGCACCTAACTTCTCTTTGGCTGCGAAGCCACGTCACGTGCGTGCCTCAACGGAGAAGAGTGGGTGAATCGAAGCACCTGCTGCTTCGCTAGCGCGTCAGGTGTTGCGTGAGGGGAGAGAGCATCGCCGCGACGCCACGTCACCAGCGCGCCCCGACGGAGCAGATATGGCGACGCGGCGACGCGGGGCGAGACGGGTTGTCGTCGGCGGGGCAGTCGCATGACGATCGTGTGCGGGTGCCGCCGTCTCGCTCTCTGAACCTGGCGCGCGGTCCGTATCTCTATCTCTCTCTCTCTCATCCCCACTGAGCTAAGTTGCTGCCCGCGCCTGCCGACCTTGGTGGCCGCTGCTGCTTCCTCGGTCTCTCGTCGCCCAGGACGTCGGTGGCATGTGGCGTCCTTGATTTCTCAGCAATATCGTCCAAATGATTCTGGCCTACAGCAAACATGCTAACGTAGACACTAAAAAAAATTACCAGCATCAATTTAGTCACGAAACCCGATAACATACCCCGCAGCAAAACTCGAAAACATTGCTTTCAGCGCAAAACTCGAAGGACCACTCAGCGACGTTCAATCGGACATTAATGCTTTCGCATTCACAACTCGTAAGAAGTGCTTAGGTGCCCTCGGATTTTTAATCATCAAATCTAAGTAAGATGGACGTAATATTATTGCCGAGTTAACAACAGTGCAAAGCAGGGAAACAGTATTCATTATGTTATGTCGTTTTGTACATTTATTTAATTATTATTCAGTGGACTTGCGCAATGCATATGTAGAAAAAGAAGTTTGCAATAGGCGTCAAATAAATGCATGCAGCTCTTTTTGATGTAGCCAGTGCCGCAGTGCTCTCGCGCACTTTTTTTTCTTGTGGCAAGATTGCGGTCTGAGTAATCTGGGTTTTCTTGACCACACGAAGCCTTACTTTATGGAACTTAACATACTCCCCCTTGAACAAGTATTTAAACATAAGCTTGACCTTGAGGATTCCCTGCAACGATTCTTGAATTGTGAATGGTTCGAACTTAGTTACAGCATAAAATACAGCGGTTATAACTTGATGAAACGAATATTGTGACTTCGCGAGCTCACACCGGCTTTGAAACACAAACTTTGCTCAATAATATTGGCGCTTTATTGAGCCGAAATTCCTTGCAACTGAAAGCGTTAAATTCATACTCGTCACATTTTGCCTTCAAGTGGGCAGTAATGTCAATCTTGCATGCAGCCTTTGACATGAGCTAGAGAAGCATGAAAATACGGGGATGTATTCTACTCTTTTTTTGTCTGTGAGTAATGTGGCAAGAGAGCAGTAGCAGCACCCAGATGTCATGGTCGGCAAAGTCAGGCAGGGTTCACAAAAAAAAAAAAACTTTTTAAAACGAATATATTTCGTAGGCATTTTCAGCCTTGCGATTGCCTGCCGCATTGTGTACAGTGTGAAATGTGTGTGGGTGATGCGTCCGAGTTTAGCGAATTATTGACTTTTGCGGCACCCCCCGACAGACAGACAGGTACGCACACGCGCGTTAAAACCATATCTATCGTTTTGGGCTGTCAGAATTCGCACCTCTGTCAGGCCCTATTGCATAAAACAACGAACAATCTTGTAAACAAGCGGATCTGAGTTCTTGCGCTCGTTACTGGGGGGAGCGTTTAAGTAGATGAAAGCCTTCATTGCCAAGTGCACTTAAATAAGATGTTGCTAAAAATTGGAGGCACACAAGCAAAATGATCAGTAGTCTCTACTTCAAGTGTATCTCACAGAGAAAGAGCAGGGCGATCAGTGGAATGTTGAGACGCGACATACGAGCAATTGTACGTGTGTAGCCGCCCGTATCAGAAAAACTGACTCCCGAGGAGGAAGAGCCGGCGGTATGCGCTCAAACCCTGCAAACCTCCCCGCTGCTTTCTCGTCTTCCACTACTGAAACACGACAATGGCAAGATCCCAGAAGCCAATCCAGAAACTAGGACTGCAACAGTGCGCTGCAATTTTTGCGCTCTTTGAGTCAAGTAAGCGCAACTGGCAGAGCATTTTAAGAAACATTTGGGCACTTCATATGGCCAACTTGGCAGTGCCGCCTTCATTTTTTCAAATGCGCTCTTAGGGAAGTAAGAAAGCCGAAGCAGTTAATAACATAATGTTGGCGGCTCACTGTTAGGTATGCTGCTACGTTCGGAGGAACGCGCAGCTACTAACGGTAAAATTAGTTGTAAAAGTCCACGAAAGCAGTTCGCCTTCGGTAGTTTATTAAGGCTTTATATGGTTGTCATTGCTTCTCTCACGCGAATCTCTTCTTCGTGATATTTTCTCGTCCTGCCTCCTGCCCAGATGGAGGCAAAAGGCCCTCCCGGAGTTGTCTCCATGTGTACCTCGCCTCCGCCGGTTTCCATGGTGGACGCGCGATCGTTACTGCGGGTTACTACATCCTCCTTGTCTTCGGCCTTCATCCCTTAAATGATGTTAAGGAATAACTTTTCTCACTGAAGCATCTTTTATGTCGCCTTTCGCATTATGTCGTATCCTGGATCCTCGGCTAGGTGGCCGATGTTGAGGAATAAATAAACACCGGAGAAAGCAGCCTTCGGATAGAGGCTCTTTTGACTTGAACCCTGTTTCAGGACTCGATATATGGGATCTTTCACTGTTATCATACGTCACTATTTTCATCGTGTTGCGGTAGCGCCCATGTTGTGCAGACAAAGTAGTTTCTTCACTAAAAATATATCAGTATTACAGACTTAATTGTTTGCCTCAAGGCATGAAGTGTCTCAAAAAGCAACGAAGTGTGATGGGCATAGAATGTTTCTCTAGCAATACTTAAGCGAACACATAAGTTTTGTTTGGCGAAAATTGCGAAGCGCTAAAGGCAGCTGCCGAACTCGACACCAAGAGCTTCTACGACGTCCATCCTGTCGCCGTTGCTGACGGGCATGCTTTCATTCATACTGGCACTTCTCAGAGTAACACCATTATATGTAAATATGAGTAGATTAGTGTGTTCTGCTGCATTTTCGCACTCTGCTGTGTCAGTGTGGTGTGGTTTACACCATACGTCAAGCGAACGACGCTTGGTGACTGTATGTGGGGATGTGAATTTGTGACCAAGCAAGTTACTGTCGCGAGCATGACACATGCTTTTTTGGCTAATAATACAACCAATAAAACCGTGAATAGCGCATGGCGAAATCGATAGCAACGTCTCTGACGAGACGACGACCGAGGGGCGTCCTTTAGTGCACTGTTCACGACCTTTGGACGTAAATAATGGTTTTTGCCAGGCAGGCTCAGCAGGCAGAGTGAATAGTCAGGCTTTCTGTACACGAGTACGTTAAGTACCAGTCCTTCGTGACGTCTTTACACCGCCGTGCATCACCTGCTCGAATCAAAAGAGACTAGCTTCGAACTTCTGCAAACGCGTCACACACATCGTGGCCATGATTTAAACCCACTAGGCTACGTGTAGTGTTGTCCGTTTAAATCCTTTGAGCTAGGCAAAGCTGTCTGGAGCGTCATCGAGATGGAGACTAACAAGCACACGCAATACGAAAAACTTGCTTTAGTATTGCGTGTATTAGGCTGCTTTAGCTGAAATAATAGTCAACATAACAAGCTTCACCCGATCGGACCATGCACTCGTTTTCGAAGGCGCATTCAGTAAATTATTTAGCCTGAAGGGCGTTTTACTGAGCAGTTCGCGAAAACAACATTGAAGCAAATTGTGTAGATAATATGGTGCAAATGTACTTTGTATCATACAATAATGCATTAGATAATGAGACGAGGGAAGAAAATTCATTCGTGCTTCGTGTACACGACTGTCTTCACCGAGATTTTGTTGAAAGCGTCGCTTAAATGAACCAAAGGAATGCCTAGATAGAGCTTAGACGTTTATGTTGTCTCACTCTTGCCTGCTCATTGCATTTTCACCATGCGAAGCCTGCTTTGCATGCAACAACGGGCTGTATCGCTTTACGACAAACGCTCGCCGCGGAAGGGGCCGCAAACAAGGAAAGAGTGCGGCAACGTTAAGGTAGACGGTTGCCAATAGTGATCTTATGAGACATACGTAACGTAAGGTCGCTTTGATGTCGAGGTTGAAGCGCACTTTCGCTGCTTGGTTGCCGGAGCGTGCGTGTGTTTCGCCAAAAGAGCCAGTAAACGGCGGCACAGCGCGTTGTGGAGACGACGCCCTTGCGCTTCGCTTGTCGCAGCGCGCCATCTTGTGTAAACAACAGCCTGCGCGCAGATTAACGGCGTCAAAGATAGCCGCGGTCGCGAGATAAGCGTGCACGGCAGTGCTGGGTCACGTGTCCGCGTCGAAGTCGGCAAGGTGACGGGCAATCGCCTTTGTTGCCTGCGAGCAGCGGCGGCTCCATGTGAAGTTTGACCCCCGAGTATCTCCACTTCCCATTAGTGCGCCAAGGGGCCCCCGCTATGAACGCGGAGCCGAGTGGAGCGTCGGCCGGCCTGCTGGGCTGCACCCCGGCTGCACCGCTGGGCAGCGTCATCGTCCAGGGAGGCCCGTCCACACTAGCCATCGACGCCTCCGCGCAAGGTGAGGCACGTTAGGCCTACAGGGCGACAGCGCGTTTGCACCGTCACAAGAAAGCATATGGCCGAGAAAGAGCCGCTACTGCGCGATCGCCGTCGCGGCGCTATGCGCTCCTGCGTTTGCTCCCTGTGCTGGCGGAGGAGAGCGCCCCACAATGCCGAGCGCGGCACCGTGGCCCTCTGTTCTGTTCGCACCCTACACTGTTTGTTTCGTCTTTTTCTTTTCTTTTATCCTTTTTCGTTATGGCTGAGGAAGACGCGGCGCCACGTTTATGTGACGCACTTGCTTTTGCTGTGTTCAACCATCGTTTTCGCGGAATTATCTGGACCCGCCATCGCTCGAAGTTGGCGCGCACTTGTGCAGTGTGTGGCGACTGTTCGAGATGAATGAATGCACATCGCAACTGCGGCGAGGAACGTTTTTCCACGTAATTGTTGTTCGACAGTCCTACTTCGAAGACCCGCCGTGGTTGCTCAGTGGCTATGGTGTTGGGCTGCTGAGCACGAGGTCGCGGGATCGAATCCCGGCCACGGCGGTCGCATTTCGATGGAGGCTAAATGCGAAAACACCCGTGTACTTAGATTTAGGTGGACGTTAAAGAACCCCAGGTGGTTGAAATATCCGGAGTTCTCCACTACGGCGTGCCTCATAATCAGAAAGTGGTTTTGGCACGTAAAACCCCATAATCTCTACTTCGAAGCATGTGCGAGAGTAGTAAAATAAACATCAAGATGAGCGCATGCAAAAAGTCAGGAACAATGTTTAACACCAGTTTCGTCTTTCTTGCTTTTCCCTTTTTTTTTTTTTCTCTCGTCGGAGCAGTAATTTTCTTCAGTGTGGCTGGAGCAATGTCGTGCTACGTTCACTATCCAACTTTGCCCGCTGTCCGGTGGGAAACACCACACGTTACACCACAGCCACTAAGCAACCACGGCGGGTACACAAGTAACAAGAACGGTGATAATTCCTATAAAGTGACACATTTTTGTGCGTAGTACGTGGTGAGATATTTTTCTGCTTATAAGTGTTTCTGCTTGTTTTTGTCGGGAGTGGTATACTTGGGTTTTCGCGATTGCCGCCCCTAAAGAGGACCTACCTTCCCATCTTTGCCAAATTAATAATAAAAAAAAGAGAATAATATTTCTCTCGTGGCGTAGTACTGCTGACCGCAGACGTCCTATGGGAAAAATTGCATTTTGAAGTTGAAACCTGCCGTATACTTTTTTTGTTTACTTTTTCGTTTGATAACCACCAATGCAAGTTGAATGGCTTATGCGAAAAGTTGTCATCTGGCACTGTGTTTTCTTCTTTTTTTTACGTTCCTTGAGGAGGCTATTGCGATGGATTGCTTGATACACGTTGAGTTCTTGTTTTTCTTCTTTGTAAGATATGGGAAAACGACGGTTACATGAAACAGTATACAGCTGTAATACGACGGCATTTAGTGGGCAATGCAGAAGTGGTCATTGTCGATTTCTGGTTCTAGTTCAATTTCATCACTATGTTTTGCCTTCCTGTAACGACGCGCTTATTTAAAATCAGGTAGAATTTACGAAGAAGCGAGGGATTGCGCCATGATAAAGATATTCAGATGATCCTCGCGGCGAAATGGGCCTTGTCAAACCTATGAGCATAAACATTGGAGGTATTTTTTTCATTTTTTTCTTTCATGGTATTTATTTCAGGGACACATAACTCCTGCCGGAAACAAGTAGATAAACGAGTTAAGAAGTATCTTCTAGTTGTACGGCGACGAATACGCATGCACAGAGAACCACAGAGTTCCTCTTCATTCTTGAAACGCGCTGCTCAGGTTGCGATCTATCTTCACAAGAAACACTAAAATGGTTGTAAGGATAATCACGTTACCAATACAGAATACCGATATGAATGGAATTTGATGTTATATTGATAGTTGGTTCCTCCTGCGATGATACCTAATAGTACTAAGTGACTAACATTTTTCACTTTGATGACCTATGACGCAGACATTGCTTTTGTAAGGGGGGTGGGGAGGTGTCCTCAGAGGCGCTAAGCAGTCGTGAACGAGGTTTATACCGTGCTCTCTCCGAGAAACACCCGAATAATATATCTGGTGGTCGTGTAATAGCCTCTGGGAGGGCTCTGCTAGATTAGTGAACCACGAGAGACATGCAAACATTAACCTGCTTAAGAAAGCCGATGTAAACGTAATATTTCGTTCCTTTGAATCGAGAAACTTGTCAGTACGGGAAGTTGATATTCCATGAG
Source organism: Dermacentor andersoni (assembly GCF_023375885.2). Classification (NCBI taxonomy): domain Eukaryota; kingdom Metazoa; phylum Arthropoda; class Arachnida; order Ixodida; family Ixodidae; genus Dermacentor; species Dermacentor andersoni. Next base: position 107,516,888 of record NC_092814.1, read on the forward strand.
AAGTTTGCATTTGAAGCAGTATTTGGTATAGTTCAGTGCTTTTACATTCTTGGATACATCGACAGCTCAACGTGAATCTTGTATTATGTAGCGCCCGCCGCTCCCGGTTGCTAAATATGCTCAGCACATTGTTGCAGGTTCTGTTCACTGCCACGGCAGCCGCTTTAAAATGGGTGCAAATTAAAAAAGAAGAAACACATGTGTACAGAGGTGCTGGCAAGGTTAGTCCGGCGACGCAAAACCTACTTTTAAATATCAATCAATCAATCAATCAATCAATCAATCAATCAATCAATCAATCAATCAATCATTTACCGTGCCGAGGAATAATCATGAGTTCTGAGTGCTGGCGCACACATACAAGGGTGAATAAGAAAGTCTTTGACCCTATTTTTTATTAGCCAAAATAAAGTACATACATGTAATTACAAATATACGTACTGTTCTACGTACCTTTCACTATTTTTCCGCATAGTACCCACACCGGTTCAGACATATGACCCATCACAGCACTAACTTTGAGGTGCCCCTGTAGTAGAATTCGTCCGGCTGACTGTGGAGCCATCGTCGGACTGCTGTCTTGTGCCGCAACCGCTGCTGCCGCCGCGCCGGCACCTCCGACGTGCGTGACGTTATAATCACAGAAGCGCAGGCCACGTGCACAGGCGAAGTCACCACACTCTTTCGCGCGCATTCCTTTCCACATGCCGTACTTCCAATACTTCCGAAATTCCACCTGCCGGTCAGAGGCACTCTTTTCCGAGAATGCAATGTATGTGTCGTGATCACGCTTATAGAGGCATTTGCAGAGAGTCCGAAAAAAAGCGGAATTCTTCTCTCCACTCATTAGGCACCCGATTTCTGGATTTACAGTGCGCTCGATCTTTATACTTTAGGGCAGTTATAAGTTAAGTTGAGAACCGGTGGGGAAATTTAGAGCGTTTAGGACTGTACTGGGGAAGGTATTTGAGCGTACTGCTCAAAACAAGCTTCGTAAACTGATCTACTTAGTCATCACCATTGATTTTGTCTGTGATCAGTGACCAATTGGTGGTGGACAAGAAGTTATATAAGTCGAGATAATCACCACGCTTGAAAGCAAAGCGAGAGGATTCATTAAACCACTGAAGGAGCTTTGCCTCAGGGCTGACACAGAGGTAGTTATCTTTAGTGGCGGTTGAAACTTATCGGGACGCACAGGGGAAATGTCGGAACGAGATACATCTATAACTTGAGCATTCGAGAGGCAAAGGTCGAAGACGTTGACACAGGAATTGGCGATGACGTTATGCTGCTGAAGTGAACAGGACAGAATGTCCCACAACAGGCTGCATTTGTTCTTATGCAACGATTGTAGTGAAGATATCTAACGTGTTCTAATCAATTCCAGGTGTGTTAAAGTCACCAACACCCTAAAAATGTTTACACCCTTAAGGGCGTTTTCTTGTCGCACTGGTAAAACCCTCACTGTTAGGGCCTTACAAAATTTTATAGAGGTTGACAACGGAGCTCTAACTAAACATTCGGTGACAAAAGACGTAGATGAAAACTATGTAATCATTCTGACAGGCTTGGGCATACAGAAATATCCGACAATATAATTTCACAGGGAGAGATATGAAACTATCCTGTCGTATATTTCTGTGCGCCCAAGGCTGTCAGAATGATTGCATAGATTTCTACTACGTATTTTGTCATCACACGTCTAGTTAGAGCTCCGTTGTCGTCCTCCATAAATTTTTGTAAGGCCATAACAGTAAGGGTGTTACCAGTGCGACAAGAAAACACCCTCAAGGTTGTAAACATTTTTACAGTGAAGAAGGATTACTCTGTGTTTGCTATGGAAAGATAAAACACTTTCAATAGAATAGATGACCTTCTCAAACAAGCCAGTAGAAATATTTGGCGGTACATAGAAAGTCCAATTACCAATTTTTCACAGAGCGATAGGCTCACTGCAAGCCAAATAGACTCCTGTACACTTTCTATGTCATTGCGCGGAACACATCTCAGTCAACTGTCAGCAGCAATCAGTACGCCACCACCCTTTTGTTTAAATCCACTGAAGTCCAGTCGCTGCGGAAGACATTGCAGTGCGGTGGAAGAAAGGCTGAAGACAAAATTTCACTGCAGAGCCCAGTTTCGGAAATAACAAAAATTGGAAAAGAAGAAATGACATTGGAGAAAAATTCATATGCTTTGGTGTGAAATCCACAAGTGTTTTGGTAGATGTTTAAGTTACAGACTACTTCGATCTTTGGGGGTTATCTCGGAAGCAGGAAGCATGCCGTCGTGTAGCGCCCCATTGGTCCACAGGCATCCCATTGGCCACATTGACGTTCAGGCGTTTAAGGGCTGCATCATTGACGGTTTCGTCAGTCCACACGTGAAACGATGCATACGAATCATGCTACTACGTCTTGAGGAGTTTGCAAGCAAGGTGGGGTGTTCTAACGTTTTAGAGGTGCGCAGTCAGACTAGCAGACGAGGTTCCATGATAGAGCCTAGACTTGCTCTCCCTTGCTCTCCTCAGCTCCACAACAGGCAGGCCGACATTCATCACTCCGTGTTGCCTTGGTGAGCTGGGGTACGGCGACAGCCCTCGGCAAAGCAGTCCAGATAGTCGCAGCATACGTTTTCTTGCCCGATAATAATAATAATAATAATAATAATAATAATAATAATAATAATAATAATAATAATAATGGTTTGATTATGATGATGATGATGATGATAACAATAATATTGATTATTATTAGTTGTAGTAGTAGTAGTATTTAACGTTATTATTATTGATAAAACTGCCAGCCGGCTAGTTGACATGAAAAATTACCTTTTAGATTATCAAATTGATGAGAGCTAGTATTTCAGTCGACAAACATTGTTGTGAAGCTGTGTTTTCTATATTTCTCGTTCAAAAGCTTCGAAGTCCGTTCGTATACGGTAACATGAGCGCGATTGGTTGAATGACAGCAAACGATTTTAGGTCTTTCGTGTAGCGTAAAGCAGCCGATCACACGAGACAACAGAACACCCTCATAAAACTACCAACGGCCGGCACTTATGCGCTCCTATGGGCAGACCAGACTGCTGAAACGTGCCTGCAATGGAGTGTGAGAGTTTCAAATGGTGAATTACTGCGGATATGAATGCTGACTTTCACGAGGTGCACTGAGTAACGGTAGATCAAGGCAGAATGCAGGCGCCAGACATGCATGTTTCTGTCGCCTTTGGCTACACGCGGAGAGAATACCGATGTTGTGGTATTGCCTGCTACGTAGAACCAGACATGTCAGAAAGCTCACACGTCTTCGCAAGCTTGAGATGAGGCTAAGTGACGGCGTATTTTGCTATTTATTTCTTGTTTTCACGATGGAGAGCAAGCGCGAATACGGATCGAAGAGGGTAGTGCAGGCCGTCTGGATGCTGCCATGTTGTTGTGCAGTCATGGATAACTGGCGGTAGCCGCCACTAGGCGCTACTGTAGTTCACAGTATAGGACGCGCATGCGCAATATGCCTTACGGATCTTGATAATGTACCACGTATGACGTAAAGCTAAACTCTCTAATACCTAAAACCAAGCTACAGTATCGTCAGAGTATTTATTGTTTCGAGACGGAGGGCGCGTAGTCAAGGCGCTTAAAGAAACCTGATGGCTCGCCTGCAATAAATAAATGCCATTCGAGCATATATTTCGTCTCTACATGTAGGATCTTCCGCGCTTCTGTTATCTAGCAATATATTTACGTAGCTGACTACAAGAAAAGTACACACTGATTCAGCTTGCAGTGCCCATTGTTTCTTTTTTTTATAGCCAAATAAGCCCAAACATGCGTGCGGCATGTACAGCTTGCTAACAGTGCTACGTTACATCAGAAAACGTAGCTTCGCTTCCAACTACATAAATAAAAGAAAAATTTAGCTTTGAAAGAAGCGTCCGCTGCAGACAGGGCAATTGGGTTGCAGTTATCACGACCATCCGTAGTGTTGACGCGACATATTGCATTCACCATGCAGTTACGCTGTTCTTTCCGAGTGTGCGGTGGAAGCAAGAAATATAGAAATTCATGCTCTTGAATCCTTGCTCCTAACATTTGCACAGCCTACGATAGCGCAGTACTCCATCTTCCGCTGGCAAATGCACTGCGTGGCATACGTGGTCGGACAACGCTAACGCTGTGCCGGTGCGCCAGAGGACCCGTGCCCTGCAACAGTAATGGCTTCGCAACTTTTCCCATAATGTATGGGGCACAAACCGGCAGTGCATGCACAGAAGGCCAACGTGAAAAAGGTCCATTCAGGATACTCGAACAAATAACGGTCAATGTTACCCAGAGCTTGGCAGTGCACACAGGATAATCACGAGCTAAGTCCAGTCCTGCACCGCCACGGCGCTGAAGTTCGTGCTGACCCTGTGCGGATACGATAGAGGCGGCTAGCTTCGGTTTCGTGTAGTCAGTTAGGCGCACAAGGCTGGTGAGGTGGAGACTACAACGAACGGGAGTGAAATAAGACTGCCTGCACCACCGCTAGTCCTGCGTCCTGAGAACCCTTCTCTGCCTGAACTTCAACGATGTCCAAAGCTGGACTCATCCCTAGAATTGCCCACACACAAGAATAAGTGGCATTTTGTTCCCGCAACGACACTGAATATTTAGAAGCCCTGGACGTGTTTTCCCTTCTCTCAACCTACTGCGCGATGCAGAGCTGGAGTGTGAATGGTGAGCCGATACGGCTCGCCATTCATACTCCCTTACGCAGAACGTTCTGTTGCTGTTGCGTCACATCCACAGCCATGCTTTCGAATGTTTCTTTATTTTTGTATTTTTTGTCATGAAGTAAAACCTGCAGGTAAATTGAAGCGATTTTCTGACAGGAACTTTTAGCTGAATGCTGGACACTACGCGCTGCCAGACGCAGGCATGCTGTTACTGCAGTGTGGTGCTGTCAAAATTCCACGGAATTCCACGTCCTTTCATTTATAACCATGACAGAAGAAGATAATAACCTGTAGTGACTAAGCTATCTTTCTAAAATTTAATCATTACAAATTATGATACAAGTTCACCCACAACTTTAAAAACATTAAGTGCTTAAGGCTTAACATGCTCATTGCAGTTCCGAAGCTATACAAAAAAAAAAAAAACTATTCGAAAACACGCAACAGGTGCATATGAGTTATTTTCACTTCGAAGCGATGCGCATACGAACCATAGCCCGCAATTCTGTGGTGCGGTCCTGCTGTTTTCTTTTCTCCCGCGTTCGTGCACTCATTTTTTTCTTTTTCTGATTACTTCACGTCGTTGCTGTTCTTGAACCTTGCGTGATGTCTTAGTGAAATCCTCATATTTAAGTTCCACAGTGGTTTTTTTGTCATCCCTACCAAATATACACATGTTTTTCAAATCGAAAATAACAAGTTTTGCTTCTTGTTGTATAGCACACACTTTCTTTTAATGCGATACCATTGTGCAGATAAAGACTGTGACGCCTGCGTTGTATCTGTGTCTGGGTAAAAAAATTGTATCTGTCTGTGTCAAAAAAAAAAGCGTGGGCGGGCCGATCTTGATACCAGCGTACGATGCCTGTTCTCGCGAGGGTATTAAGGAGACATCATTATACACATCTAAACTTGGCCTTTGGCAATATAGGGAGACGTGTCCTTGGCGGACCAACTGGAAGGGGCGCAAGAACCGAGTGCTGTGACGTAGAAAAGCACGCGATGGGAGCAGCGGTGACTGTGGTGGGAATATACAACTTTATCCCAGACTGCTTGGCATGGAGGTGGCTGTTATCAAGCGAGATCAGCGGTTCGCAACAAACAAAAAGCAGTGGTTGTGCTGTTGCTCTTCAGTTGACCATAGGTGACGTTGTAGACTCACAGGGGCGATCCGATAGGCAGAACCAGGTATAGACAGCACCAGTTCATCATAGTGTCATTATAAATCGCACATGACCTTAACATAGTAAAAAAACATGCGCATCTCATGAAAGCATGGGACGCCTGAAGCCACAGAAGGAATGACTGAGATTCATAGAGGAATTTTATTTTTGTTTTGCTCGAAGCCGGCTGAGGGGCTCCCAGGTACAGTCGACAATCTTTTCGGTGTATGGCGTCTAAGCAACTGCTACCACCTTTAAGTGAGTCTTCGCCCGGCAATGTCCTTCTAAAACGTATAGGTAACAAGCCGCGCTCACGTTTTTATGCAGCACTGGACACGCTTCAAGTCTTAGGATTGCGCTATCGAAATAGAGGGAAAAGGTAGCCCGCCCTGGACATTGTAAGATATTACGCGCAACTTAAGCGTACCACAACTACAGTGAAAAAATCTGCATTCCATCTGCAGAAACCAAGTCACTAGTTTTGGAGCATTTGACCACGACTTACCCGAATCACCTGCAAGTATACACAGATGGGTCTGTCAAAGTTAACGAAGACCGCTGCGCATCTGCTTTCTGCATTCCTTTTCGGAGATATATGTGGTCTGGCTGTTCGGGCTGTATAGCATCGTGGTCATTTGTGGAAGGCGTGGCAACCGATACTGCACTACGTAAAATAAAGACTTTGCCTGCACAGAATGTAGTACTTCTTACGGACTCAAAGCCTGTGTTGCAACAACTCTACCATGGTCTGCCATCCACCATGTTCTCGCGGAAATCGCTAGTCCTCGGGAAAGGACTCGGCAACGATAACTTCACGGTAATGTCTCTGTGGATTCCCTCCCAGATTGGTATTACTGGCAATGAAAAAGCTGATGCTCTTGCATATGCAACGCTCTTTCATCCTGCTAAAATCGAGGCCCCAAAGAGTAATAAAGTAAAAAAAATAATCTAACGTCCGTAGTGACTTTCGGACGCTCTGGGTTCCACCACATATGACCTGCGTAAGCGAGTGATTTTGTCGAGAGAAAGCATTGCTTGTATATTGAATAAGGACAAGATCCGCTCGTACACCAGCATGGTTATATAAGACTGGCCGTATCGATTCTCCGAACTGTACTGCATGCGACAAGACAGGAGACACTGAACCCTTTTTGTGGTCTTACCCACAAAACCGAGAAGAAAGGAACGTTCTTCTGGAGAACCCGCAAAAGACAAACCTTCCGCATCCCTGTAAGCCACGCACGTCTATAATTGATCCAAACAGTTACATCTTGAGGTCACGTACATCTTACGTCTCGCGTATGTGCCGTTTTATAAAAGCGTGGCTGTTTATAGGGCTAGGACGTGCTATCTACTTGATTATTACACTACCAGGCAATGTATTGTGAATGTACAAGGGATATAATTCAAGCACCAATTGGTATGTATATTATGACATGACCTCTAATGTATATATATATGGTGTAAGAACATGACAAATATACCTTTTTCAGACCGCACATGCAAAGTTATTCTCCCAGAGTCCTTTTTTTCACTTTCCCTATAACAAAATTATTTTCTCACTCATCCAAATTATTGCTCAAAACTATCCTGTATGCATCTAATATGTGTGCATCTGCTCTGCCTCTTTTCAGATTCAGTTTATACTTCAAACGTTTGCTGATTCAATAAGGCTAATTGTGCCAGGTGGAAGGTCTAGAAGAATGCGTACTCTGCAGGTCCTCGTCGCGTGCGGGCTGCGCATCTATGTGTGTGCATGGGATGTAAAGATCTGTTCTTGCCATGTGGCATTCTGCCCGTTGCACCTGTCATATAGCGGCTACTGCGGACGTAATATTCCACGTAGCAAACAATCCGCAAAAGGCCTTGATATGTAGGGCAATCGCGCGAGTTTTAATTTTTCTCAGCAAGGTTATTGAAAATTTAGGTCCAATGTACGTTCTGCCAATAAAAATACACTAAACTGTTTGTGTACATTGAGGTGAATGTACAAAACTTCACCTTGGTACCATGTTTAATATAGCGCATTTGAGCCCTATACTAATATCTAAACAATATATCCAGAAGAGACATCTATGTAACATCTTTTCAACGTAAAAAAGAGAACTTTTGACCAAGGACGTTAAATTCATGTAAGCTACAGCTATCTCAACCTCTATAGGAGGTGTTGAACGTTCAACTGAAACACCTAATAGGCAATGTTGGGGGTTTATAAGAACATGCGTGCCTACAACGCCTTGTGTTGCCAGAAGGATTAGTTATAGCCCGCAAAGAAGCTTTGCGTCTTCTTATTGCATTCTTAAGGGAAACTGGCTTGATGCGCATGTGGTGAAACAGCGACGTAATATTATAAGATACGCTCGGACGGAGCAATTGCCGACCTTGATCGCCAGGCCAAACCCGCCTGTTGCTGCAACTTATCACCACCATGTGGATGTCGGTGGATATTATACAATGATAGGATCTGATAATCTATCGCATTACAGTCCTACTAGTGAGGCATGAAGACCTATGAGTTATTTTTAGTCTGCAGAAAATATAGTTATGGTAATTTAAAGATGTCGTCGAAAAAATTAATATTAACATTATTAATATGTAATATTAACATTAACATAATATTGAAATAAAACTAACATTTAGTTTTAAGAAAACATTTTGTTTTATTTGTAGTTTTGTTCTTTGTATTAGCGAATGCTGGTTTCATATGAATTTATTTACTTACTTCAATACGTTCAATGCCCGGAGACGTTTGCACGAGTTTTTATATTTTTAGGTTGGATGTTTCCCAATGGTGCCAATTTTATATTCTTATGTCTAACCTGGCTTAAATCGAGCTGACATAGATTGCACCTTTGCCCTTGCTTGTACAAACTTTATCTAGTCCGCCTGCGCGTATTCCCAGCGACTGACCTACGTATTCTATAGTTGGGCATTTCAACTCCATTCAAGAAAGTTCGTAGTCGCGCCTTCGCCTGTACTGAAATGGTAGTGGCAAATCATGGAGCTTTTTGAGCCTAAATTTTGTAACTATGCGCTTTTAGCGTCTACACGTTTGCATCCAGGTTAAGGCATGTTTCTCCTAGTCCTCGTCGTATGAATTGCCAAAGAGTGTTATTCAACCGCAATGTATTCGTCAGTAGAGGGCCGGAGCTCTCTTCCACTCAGGATTGTCGAGGAAGAACTTCAATGTCGAGGCATTTCTGCGAATGCAGGGATGAGCTTCGTAGAAAATCATCCACATGCACCCGTTTGCATGAAACTGAGAAGTCGAGATGAACTTAAAAGAACGATTATACGCGCGGAGCAGCTGGCGATGATAGATAGGCAGGGAACTTTCTCATGATTCTGAGTAGTGTGCACACATGTCACGCCTTGAAGGCAGCTTGTATTTACGGAAGTGCAGCATACTACGTTGCGCTTGTTGTTATGATTGGGGGCTCAATCCCATCGCTCGTGATCCGTTCTCAAGATTGGAGTCCGGCATGAATTCGAAGGTAGCTGGCCCATGCCGTCGTCCAACTTATCCACGCTGAGGACGTTGATGAAGGGAAGGACTGCTTCCCATCGAGAACGAGGAATATGGGTTTATTTACAGTATTTATATCAGTCTAACATGACTGTTTGAGAAAGTACATCAGTGTAACATGACTGCTTGAGAGAGAGTGACCTGAGCCGCCGCGCAACAGCGGTTTTTAAACACTCGGTCCTCTTCCGATACAAGGTGATGCGAACGTTCGTTTAGAATTTAGAATTGTAGCGTAGCTTTCCGAGACGTGGATAAACTTTCTGTAAATATACAGCAAAATAGAGCCGCTGTTCGGAGGGGAAGTACTAAGTGTTTTTGTTTTCTTCCTGCTGCCTGCGAAAGCGTGGTTTGTCCTAGATAATACAATGGTGCTTTCTTATCCCACGTTTATGCTGTGATGGTCGCCACTAAGCCTTCTCGCCGATAAACAGCTTATAAATAAACATTTTATAATTATATATGCAATCTTCAGTGCTTTTCATTCTTGCGCTCCCGGGACAATACGGAGGTATCTTGCCGTGACAGTACCTGCGCATGGTCAAATGAAATGAAGCTAACTACAAAGAAAGATGATGCAGAAGAATGTGTATTTGATTTTTCCTCGGGTCCTTTGACAACACGATCACTGTGGAGCCGAGTCGTGCCAATTTCTACTATTACATCAATTTTGTGCATTAAAAAATACGCGCATTCTGAGCATGACAGATGCAAGCGGATGCTTGAACGATATGTGGCAATCAATACGCACCCTGCGAGCACTGTACCATTCACGAAAATACCTAATGATCAATCATTTGATTGATCCGACGAAAATGCGTTGGCGTTAACACTTCACAAGATTCCTGTGACAAATGACGGACAGTTTGAGATCGTCCGGGAAGCAATCCACCGGTTGACGGCACTGCATTTGTCTTAAAGTACATGTGCGTGTTGTTGCGTACTCCAGGGTAGCGTATCGTACCGCTGCCGAGAAGTAGCGGCGCCTGCCTATCGAAGCTCGACCGACGTTACTTATTGGGTAGCGTGGCGTTGTCGGCGGGCTGCAGGCATCCGGTAGACCATGGCGACCAAGCAAGGGCGAGACGATTTTCTAGTGCGAAACTTGCACGGTTTATTCAAAGGTAGATGAAAGAAAATGAGAAGAGCATGAAGTGATCAAAAGTACATTTCGGAGCCCCTTAAATAGGCTCTCTACAATCGTGGGCGGGATCTTGCTTCCGTCGATGTCACGTGACCGGCACGGAAAGAGGGCCCCTCCTCCTCTGGTTATACCGAGTCTGCTGAAGGAAGAAGTCGTCCCGCCTCCCGGAATAGTAGACGCCTGTCCGCCTCTTCTGCGCTTTGCGGGTTCGTGGAAGTTCTCTTCGAGGTCCAATTCGAGGAAAGGGCCTCTCTAAATTCGCACACACACACACACACACATACACACACACACACACACACACACACACACACGCACACGCACACGCACACGCACGCACACGCACACACAAAAGAGGCTGTACACTGCGGGGCTTCCGGTAGACAGGCACACTCGAAACGGTCATGGCGAATTAGAAAGTCACGCTTCATTTCGACGAGGCCTGGTAAAAGGTCCGGTGAGAGAAAGTTCTTTCTGCACGTGGATCAGGACGCCCACAATAGCAGGCGAAGTCACGCCTCATTTCGACGAGGCAGGGTGAGAGGGTCGGTTGAAATTCCTTTCGCCACGCGGTCTCAGACGCCAACCCTAACAATGTTTAAACTAAACATGTATAGCTTACCTGATTAAATCAAGCAGGCTAGGCCACTATTTGTCACCGCCCCGTTTCAAAGGGGCTGACAATAAATCATCATCATCACCATCACGGATCAGAGCGCGCCTTCACAAGACAAGCCTAGACCGCCGCACGGCGCCACAGCACGATTCCTTCCTCTCCCCTGGTGGTCTGCCAGCTGTCAGCGCCAAAGCGTGACGTCACGTGCCACCTGTATTCCCATTGGCTCCTAACGCGTGACGTCCACCACCCTCCCTCTAACACACCCTCACAACTCCTCTTCGTCCTTTGTTTCTCCTCTTCATTTGTAACGTCTCACACTTCCCTCTTACTCTCCACTTTTACCTCCTCTCGCTTCGTTTCGCTCTCGCAACTCACTTATTTTCTCATGGTTCTGGCTAAACAAGTCGCAATACGTAGCGCAGCAATTTTTGCGTCTGCCAAAATCCAGCGGAGGATGGAGCTTGCCGTGCATAGTAACATTCGGTAGAGTGTTGTGCACTAAGAGTACATGTGATCTACTTGATGATGATGAGTACCCTGGTAGGCCACTGCTCCTTTATTGGCTGGGCCATTATCGTCGAACGCTTATGCCGCACAGTACAGGCAACTTGCTTCCGGCGGTGGTAACGCCAGCACCGCAGTATGCGGCGGCTGCGCGCTTGCAAAGCCAGCTTGTACAACTAATAATTTCAAAGTGGCGTGCGACACCAGTTTCCAGGCTTTGTGAAATGTTGTGTGAGACAGCTGTACCTCCACGGACAGCTACTACACAAACATGGACAGCCGTGCTGTCACCTGATTTGCCCTCTCAAGTGAAGGATTTTCATTGCCAATATCAGTGGGGCATTCTACCTACAAGAGACAGGCTTGAACGCTGGCATATGGTAGCGAATGATAAATGCATATATTGCGCACAAACAGAGACCAACGTGCACGTAGTAAAAGACTGCGTTGTAGCACGCACCTTCTGGAAGCTAGTTGCAAGAATGATTGGAATATTCATCGTGCGGCCGCCACAGCGCCGAGATCGGTTTGCGAGTCTCGTCTACTACAGCGCTAGCTACGTTTTGTGGTGCTTCCGCAACATCGCAGAACAATCTCGGCAGTCAAATAGAGCAATGTACCCCAGAATGCGAAAACTACGGGTGATGGTATGGGGTCATCTTGAAGAACAGTTGTTCAAACTCGGTGAAGCCGAGTTTCTTCGCCGCTGGTCTACGCGGTGCATAACCGTCTCCCGAGGCAGTCTTTCTACAGCCAGAATAATGCTCAATTCTGTTGCCTCAGTTCAGACTTTATCTGTATGTGCCCCGGGTACCTTTCATAAATTCGAGGCTGACAATAATGCTTTTGCGTGGACGCTGTAATGAGTTTTGTTGTTGTTGTTGTTGTTGTGTGTGGAAAAGCCAGTGTCAAGCAGACACCATTTACTATTTCATTTGCTAATCTGTTTTGTTTACATCAAGTATGATGTATTACATGTGCTGTACCTTATATTGTACTTTTCGTTCATACCACAGTTGTAAGCGTGCCTATGGGTGAATAAATTTCCTTATCAGCAACGATTCCCGGATGTTCTCGTCTTGGTCTTGAGTGCCCAGATAACGGCTCTGGATTTTGGCTCAACGTCTCTTGAAGGTTGCCGACAGCTAGAGCTAAAAGCATTTGATGCTTTAAAAAACCTTCCAATAGAATCCCTTTGCCCCACTCTGCACTGCAGGGGTCGCGTCAGAAAATCTCATATTGTGAGCTGCTGAAAATGGCTGAGTGGCCGTGTAAGCTCGAGGTAGACATCCTGCGGATGTTGTATTCGCGAACAGCTGCGCTACTGCTTAACAGCATTTTAACACCTAGATTTGATGTGACAAGGGGAGTGCGGCCGGGTTGTCCTTTGTCACGCATACTGTTTGTGCTTGCGATTGACCCGTTGTTAAGGCGGTTTAGCGAGAGCCCGCTCGTAAGAGGTCTTCCTATGCCGGGAACCGGGTGCATAAAAGTATCAGCGTATGCGGATGACATCACATTGTTTTTACGGGATGGGGACAGTCTTGTAAAGGTATTTTGTATTTATAATCAATATGCTTCAATGTCAGGGGGCAAAATAAATATGAGAAAATGTGAAGCATTAAATTTAGGTCGCGCCGAAATAACGCTACCAGGGGAAATTAAGCAGACCGAGCATATGCAAACACTAGGTATCAAATTTTGTACACGTCGTGTTTCATCTCACACGTGGCGAGACATTGTCAGCTCCATTAAAGAACAGTCGGAAGGAGTGACTGCGTCGCCACTGCCGCTGGCAGAAAGGGCTTTCTTCATTAAGAAAGTATTGTGCAGTAAACTGTGGTTTGCTGCAAGGGTAGCTCTCCCGCTTTCACCAACAGTACGAGTAGTAAACTCACTTATTTTCTCATGGTTCTGGCTAAACAAGTCGCAATTCGTAGCGCAGCAATTTTTGCGTCTGCTGAAATCCAGTGGAGGATGGAGCTTACCGTGCATAGTTACATTCGGTAGGCTGTTGTGCACTAAGAGTACATGTGATCTACTTGATGATGATGAGTACCCTGGTAGGCCACCGCTCCTTTATTAGCTGGGCCATTATCGTCGAACGCTTATGCCGCACAGTACAGGCAACTTGCTTCCGACGGCGGTAACGCCAGCGCCGCAGTATGCGGCGGCTGCGCGCTTGCAAAGCCAGCTTGTACAGCTAAGAATTACAAAGTGGCGTGCGACACCAGTTTCCAGGCTTTGTGAAATGTTGTGTGAGACAGCTGTACTTCCACAGACAGCTACTACACAAACATGGACAGCCGTGCTGTCACCTGATTTGCCCTCTCAAGTGAAGGATTTTCATTGGCAATATCAGTGGGGAATTCTACCTACAAGAGACAGGCTTGAACGCTCGCATATGGTAGCGAATGATAAATGCATATATTGCGCACAAACAGAGACCAACGTGCATGTAGTAAAGGACTGCGTTGTAGCACGCACCTTCTGGAAGCTAGTTGCAGGAATGTTTGGAATATTCATCGTGCGGCCACCACAGCGCCGAGATCGGTTTGCGAGTCTCGTCTACTACAGCGCTAGCTACGTTTTGTGGTGCTTCCGCAACATCGCAGAACAATCTCGGCAGTCAAATAGAGCAATGTACCCCAGAATGAGAAAACTACGGGTGATAGTATGGGGTCATCTTGAAGAACAGTTGTTTAAACTCGGTGAAGCCGAGTCTCTTCGCCGCTGATCTACGCGGTACATAACCGTCTCCCGAGGCAAAGTCTTTCGACAGCCAGAATAATGCTCAATTCTGTTGCCTTAGTTGAGACTGTATCTGTATGTGCCCCGGGTACCTTTCATAAATTCGAGGCTGACAATAATGCTTTTGCGTGGACGCTGTAATGAGTTTTGTTGTTGTTGTTGTTGTTGTTGCTGTGTGGCAAAGCCAGTGTCAAGCAGAAACCATTTATTATTTCATTTGCTAATCTGTTCTGTTTACAGCAAGTATGATGTATTACATGTGCTGTACCTTATATTGCACTTTTCGTTCATACCACAGTTGTAAGCGTACCTACGGGTGAATAAATTTCCTTGTCAGCAACGATTCCCGGATGTTCTCGTCTTGGTCTTGAGTGCCCAGATAACGGCTCTGGATTTTGGCTCAACGTCTCTTGAAGGTTGTCGACAGCGAGAGCTAAAAGCTTTTGATGCTTAAATAAACGAAGCCCATTGCCCCATTCGACACTGCAGGGGTCGCGTCAGAAAATATCATATTGTGAGCTGTTGAAAATGGCTGAGTGGCCGTGTCAGCTCAAGGTCGCGTGCTCGTGCCGAGCTTGTGTGCCTTGGAGGCAGCTTTCCTCCAGTGACGCGAAATACTCGTTAAAATCATCCGCGGTGGCTGCTTTCATTTACGCAGTGACAGCGGCTGCGTTCGATTATGCTCCGTATTTTCTGGCCTTCGTATAGGATCTCTTCTGCACCCTCACAACTTGTTGGCGAGTAGGTGCTTTCGTGCCGTAGTTGATCGGCCGTGAAACATACGCACACACGCAAAGGACATACGGAAGGGAAGAAACGTTTTTCTCTCTTTTCTGTGTTGGTACAGTTTTTCGTCCTGTCTGCTGTGACGCTGAATATATGCTTCGTTGTGCAAACTACTCCGTTGTCGCTGTGCTTCTCGATCGGCCCACTGAATTTCCGCGGCAGTAGCATGACTCATGCGCTATCGCTCCGTATTGCGTGCACGACATTTCGCTCTTCAGTTTTCAGAATAGTATTTAGCAGCCATTGCATTAACGCACAAGCCTCAGAATGGTTAAGAACAACATGATGATATCTTGTTAATATATTTCATCACTTAACGGTCCTCCGTTTTATTCAGTGACACTCTGTCACATTACCGAGGCGGAAAACATTGCCTGCTGACACAGAAGGCATATGTAAAAGAAAGCAGTGACAACGTGATCTCATTTACTGTCAAGGTCTGAACGGACACACTTAACTGGAGAACTCATGCCGCGAAAACTGGGGAGCGGCTCAATTTTCTTCTTGCAGCTTCGACCATTGCGTGCCTGCCGGACGTTCGAAACTACCAGCTTCAACAAATTTTCGAAAAACGCAGGAGTAATAGTCAGCCATGCTTTATAATGCGCTCTGTGTGTGAAATAAGATCTCGCTGAAGGAACACATATCCACAAAACCCAACCTTGTCAAGAGTTTGTGACAAACGTGTTCGGCACTTGCGACGTTAGCGCGGCGCGCGAGGCGCCTGTCATGAGATCCGGGAAATGCCTCGTTCTCCGCTCCAACCGCCTTCGCTGCGCCTACTCACACTCCTACTTTGAGAGCCAGTGTATAGTCTCACGCAGAGAGCGCGTGGTTCAAACGCTTAGTGTCTGCGCAGCGCGGCTGCTACGATGCATGTCTGCCTTCCCTGCTATCAAATTTCACGTCTGCAGGTGCAGCAGAACGTGAGCACGCGCGACGCATCTAGGTTCAGGCCGTGCGCGGGCTCGACGAACGCGAGCGCACTCTCTGTTCGCGTAAGGTCAGTTCTCCAGGAATGGTTCCCACAGCGCCGAGAGACGCGGTCGACGACCTGCCGCAGTGTATACATTTCGAAACTATATAACAAAGAAAACCGTGTTTGGCAGGGTGGTACGGGTTTTGTAGCCCCTCTTGCTTCTATCTCACTCTCTCTCGCGTGTGCGTTCATAGGAGGTGCTTGTGTATATTTCGGCGAACAATTTCGAAAGGAGCTTTCAACGTCGTATTTAGGTTAACTTTGCATCTTCTTACCTCCGTAGTTAAAGTTGATCACGGCAATATTTAATGTGTTCGCCTTTCACAATTGCGACCGTAATGAAGGATATGTTTATTTTCTCTTTGTCTGCGTAGCATGGCTGATTTCTCGTGATTAGATTTTGTACGCTGCAAGCTTCTTAGTATCGAATTAATTTTAATGCCGTCTTTTTAGACTGGATTGTACAGAAGAAACGATCAAACTCTGCTTTCGTTGAACGATACGTCATTTATTTTTTAATTTCTTTAACATTCCTCATACATAAGGTTGCGGGAAAGCTCTTCTACTGCAGATACTGCAGCAGCCTTTCCAGCCTGCTGCACCTTCGGTACCGCACCTTTCTACAGTATAGGATTCACTGATGAAGCTTATTGCGTCAGCGTGCACAGGGAGAAGCGTGTGCGCAGTAATACATAAAGGCAGCAGCCGGATATCCCCGTATCGTTTGAGTGGACAGACCAGACTCAGCACTCGCAGTAGGTTGGACAAGTGATCGCGTGTGCGTATATTCTATCGCTTGGGTCGCGGCGGCAGCCGTGCTCACCTCCCTTTTCATTGATAACCTGCGACAATTGACCTAGGACAATCAGTTCCGGGAAGCTACGTATACAATGGTAGAGTAACAACCTTCGCTTTGCACTCGGGAGTGCACTTGCGACTTCACCCAACCCACATTCCTTTTTTTTTAATTTCTGCCTATGCGACAAGGTACTAGGTGTATAGTGCTAGAGGTATGCTGTAGTTCCTTGAAGTGTCATTGAGCGAAACTCGGAGGCAACATGTTGAAAAAATGTCTTGAGAGATGCTATGCCGCTGCACTGCCGTCTCCGTTGACATTCAACCACGTTATCGAGAGAGATGAGCGCTTCCCTTATTCGTTCCGGAACCGAAGGTGTGCCATGGGATCTGCATTTCGCCCACGAGAAACGGTGCAAGTTAACCGAACCGACGTCAGTTAACCCTTTGTTGAAAGACTCCAGGACCGAATGGGACTGCTTTATACCGTGCTTGTATCTCGTGGGAAAGGTATATGACCTGGGCGATCAGGATTCTCATAAGTTACCACCCGTCCGGCTTCTGCTCCATCGAAGGATGTGAAGCGAGGACAAGAGCACCGGTACGAAACAGCGGGCAATGTGCAGACTAATTATGTGATTAGGCGGAATGCAAAAAAATCTATCTCCAAGTGACGGCAAACAACGTCACCTTGGTTTTGCCCAGCTACGTGGCATTTGCATAGTTTTAAATCTTGGTGCATCATAGTTGGGACACCCTGTATATACACTGTATGTACTTTTCTCTCGTGTGGAAACTTTGTTTACCCGCATTGCACTTGCAGTCATTGAAACATTTATATATATTGTGTGATTTTATCACGCTGTTTTCTCTCATCACATTTTGTGTATACCGGGTGCGTGTTTTTTCGGTCCAAATTAAAAAAAAAATTGTCTGTGGCAGATAAAACAATTATAACCCTTGATATAAATTACCGGATGAGGCGGCCGTTGCTTCTACGAGAAATCAAAACACTTAATTGAACAATTAACACAATCACACTAATTACATTTTAAATTATTTACATTGCGGCACATATTTAATTGTACGAATTTAGCCGGTGAGTTCGCAAGGCGTATCCACTTGGAACTGCACCAGCTTCGAGATTCTTCGAGTTACTTCTTTTAAGAAAACGCTGTTTTATACATTGAAGCACAAAAGTAACTGGAACGCTAATGCCTTTCGTCGGACACTTTGAAAATTATTAACTCGCTACTGGTGCAGTCCAGAGAACACGTTCCAAGTGGATACGCCTTGCGAACTCACCGGCTATAATTTGTAACATAAATAAATAAATAAATAAATAAATAAATAAATAAATAAATAAATAAATAAATAAATAAAAACTTAGTCGGGGTAATAATGTTAGTTATTTACTTAGACATTTTGATTTCTTGTAGAAGTAATGGCCGCCTCACCGTGTAATTTAGATCAAGGGTTAGGATTGTGCTATCTGCCACTCATTTCTTTTTTTTTAATTTTAGACCTGCTAAAAAAAAACACCCGGTATGCACTATATCTGCACTGTTTGTGAGACTTATAATGTGCCATTTTATAATGTGTTGTTTTGTAATGTCTTTCTTAAGTTGTAATATTATGTGACACATTTTCATGACGCCGATGTGAAGTATCCGGCACCATTTGATGGTGCCAATGTCTGCGTATTTATTCACATAATGGAAAAGAAAAAAAAAGAGGAACGGCGAGAAAGGGACACCTAAAAATATTTAAGGATACGGCGGTCTATTTTCAGTCATGTCATTCACTGCTATATGTACAGATTCTCTATATAAAATTTCTTCCGACGTATAAAGCTCCGTCTTTCCTTCCGGTTACTTCGGTAGTAAAGAACGATGGACGACGTATCGGGATGCTGTGATCTGGAACATCCACTCTATTGAAGCTACGATGTGTACGAGATAGAATGGCAATAGTTGATGGTGCGTTACCTTATGCTGAAGATGTATTTATATGTTTCCGAGAATTTACAAGAATGTGTTCATGTTTTGCGTTTGAATTGTAGTGTTAATACTATATTTTGATGCCTTTTTGTATGTTTTAAAGACGATTATTCGAAAACATTGAGAAGAATGCGCTGGTCTGTCGGTGTTTGCCCAGTGTATCTCGCTGTGTCCTGTGTAAAACTGCGCCGGAAAACCATGTTTCGTAATGCTGGTCTGTGAGCTCAGCTGAGGAATTTCGGAACAGTTAGTACCTTTTTTTCGGTACTTTTTCGGAATTTCGGACCGAGTTGGTAAGGGATTCCTGGTACGGAAAGTTAGGCGTACAAAACGCGGACACAAGAGGAAACGTCAAGAACAAAATAGAAGAACGAGTAGGTAACACAGTATTTGTGTTGTCCTTGTTGTTCTTCTTGCATCCGTGTATCGTGCACCTGCCTTTCTGTACCATGAATACAGGAACACTACATTACGTTCTCCTGGAGTCTACATTGCTGTCTACTTCGCTTCGCTTCAGAAATGTGAAGAGAGCGCCGCGTTCTTAAAATTCCTGCGTTCCTGCAGCGCCGTGCGGACGTAACCCTTCAGCGTTGCGTCTCGATCCCTCGCTGCGCCACCTCAGCTGCCACCTTTTTGACAGTTCCTTGGCGCCTCTTAAATTGTGATTGTACACTGTGCGACGTAGGATGGGACGGTGACACTGTGTAACACTAGGAATGCCTCCACAGACTGCGTGACAGTGACCACAGAAACAGTTCTGGTATCGTGTGTATGTGTGTGTGTGTTTTTTTCCTCCTTTTTCTCTCTGTCGCCTATCGCATCCCTTTGCCTCTGCCCCGAACAGGGTAGCCGACCTGAGATAATCTCTGGTTAACCTCCCTGTCTTTCCTTTCTCTTTCTCTCTCTCCATCTCTCTTGGCGCCTCTCGAGAGGCGCTTTGGTACACATGGCACGTTGACATCGCCGGCCACGTTGCTGCTTTATATGCCAACTGGTGACAACTACAGCATCCCCCTTATTAACACAATCTCAACACACCACCAACAGCGCCGTCTCTTGACCTTCAACTCTTTCTTTCCACAATTGTATCGGCATGCGCCTTCGATACCAACCTCTCTCTTTCTCTCGCTCCCTATATATATATATATATATATATATATATATATATATATATATATATATGCAACACTCAATTTGTGCAGTAACAAGCCTTTAAATCACAATTCCTTATAGGGTCGTTTTTGATTACAAATTTAGTACCGTTTGCGCTCGTTCGATATATATATAGAATGAATGTCGCTATTAAAATCAAACTTTGCTGATGTAACCGCGCTTACTGATTATTCAGCGCGTTGCCTATCGTCCCTATCGTCTCGTGCGGCTACTAAGAGTGGTCAGCGGCCTTGTACAGGGGAATCGCGAAACTGTTACCCAAGACCGGCTTTGTGACTGATTCTAAATTTAGAAGCAGGAGCCAGCGTGAGATGCGCAAATGCGCTTGAAGTGCGGATTGTTTTATCAACAGCTGAAAAGCAAGCCCGTTTCATTTTCCGCGAACTGTACCGCAACAGCGACAGTGGCGACCACGACCACGGTGTCGAAACGAACCCAAGCCCTGACCGAAAAGAGTACTCAAACTAGAATTTTAGCCGGAACTGAACCGGAACCGATATTCTTAGGACGTGCCTGAACCCGAACGCACCTAAACTGAAAAACATAGTAGCGATTAACGGTTCCACACGAAACGGCTTAAACATATAGGATGTAAATGGGTCACCAATACTTAAGCGAGCTTATACTGAATACTGAGGGGGGTAGCGCACAAAGACCGAACGCAAAGATGATAACACAAACGCTGCAGTCGCAACTAATATTTTTCTTGAGAAATGAAGCCTGAAATATTGTTTGCAATTCCTGTGCATGTGCTATACTGGTATATTACACTCAATATTGCGTTTTATTTTAGATGTATTCAGGACACACTTCCTTTCTTAAGCCTGCAAAATTATTTCGCTAAATTTTTTACGTAGAAACATTTACGTAGAAAAAAAATTTACGATAATTCGGTTGTGACTATGCTAATTTGCTTGTACAAATCCCTGCGCTTATGCGTCTCGGAAGACTAGTATTTGCGACTATGTGCGTCCAAATATTCGAAATTTTGAGTACGAATGAAATAGTCTTTGCAATATTATTCGGACTCCGTTCCAGAATTCACTACTGGAAGTTGTCGAATATTCGTTTCCTTCGAATGCTATAAGGGACATCAAGAGTTCTTGCCGCCTACAGGCGAGAAAAAAAATATGCAAACGAAGACTCGTCTCAGTAATTCTTGTTTAGCAGGGCCTCAGTTATTTTGCAGACGATCGTGTTGCAGAAGAAACACACGGAGGAGGTCACTTATGCGCCATAGTTAGTAGCCGTTGAGTGAGCAGGCATGTGTCATTTTAGGCGGCTTATGACTTCGTTGTTTCAATTTATTGTTTGACCGATCTAATCATGATTGGGTTCCTTCAAAACGATGCGCGGCGATGCAATATTGCCCTTTGCTCTTTGAATGAGTACCACACTCTACTACGTGCATTTGGAACGTCCTGTTCTTTCTTTTTTGCATTAACTTCAATGTCATCGTGCACCAGGTGTGATCATATGTCGTTACGGTCTACAAGTATCAAATAATACAAACAATCGTTTCATTACCAGACAGGCTCCGCAAAATTTCTCATTTCACTCTTTTAGAAATTGGAAATCTTCGGTACTCTATTCGATATCAGATGGTCGTTTTTGTCGAACACCCGTACGATGCCACTGTAAAATTTTGCCATTAGCACTGTTATAAATATCTACTGTTTTCCCCGCATTCAGTATAGATGACAATAAAAGGAAACGCAGGAAAGAGGGAGGACGCATCGAGGCACCAAAGCGCGGTACCACACACTCTATCGACGGCACTGCCTTAAATGACCGTCTTTATATATATGGCTGTACAGCAGTAAAGGTTAAATATTTCAAAAAAACAAAAACAAAAAAAGAACGCTTCTGTGTCCCATGTGCCAGGGAGCCCATTTCTTCCACCTCCTGACCAAGCCTGCGCGCGCGCCATGCGGACAAGTCGATAGCACTATGCAGCATATCGCCAATGGGCTTACTGTGCCGAACCGGTTTTCCGAACTGGTTCAGTGTTACGAACCGGTTTGCAAACCGTTATAAATGTTTATTTCACCGAACCGGAACTGAACGGGAACGAAATCGGAACGCGCTGAAGCTGAACCTTAACCAAACCGGTATTTTTTTCTTCCATTCGACACCCTGACCCCGGCCCGGCTCGCACCCTGCACGGCCCTGCGCCTGACCAATGGCAGTGAAGTGCCAGTGTGGGACGTACGCAGTTTGTCAGCGGAAGCGCGAGCTGGATGCGCAGGGGGTCGGCGGTCGCTGCGGCGGGACAGGTTGAAATGTGAGCCGAGCATTGACACGAATAATTAGCGGTTGGGGCGCTGCGCGGCTCGTCATTGTAAAACAGTCTTTAGGTAATAGCAATAAAAAAAAGTCGCAGTTTCGCCCGACAGGCGAAGCATCGATTGCGGTAGCAAATTAGTAGGCAGCTATACGAAGTAAGGATACTACTCTTATCGGCCGTATAAACTTGCAAACATTCGCTTACTAACTAGATTAACAAGCGCGGTGTCACGTACACACAGACAGACATGAACACGTCTCACTCGAAGACCACGCACACTCGCTGTCAAAACACTGTAGTATGAAAGTGTGGCAGCAGCAGCGAGCGCATTGACCTTCGTGCTGCCTCTCGCTTCAACGCGAACTAAGCGGCGAGAACACAGCGCACACGAAGCTATTCTGCACTCGCCACACTCTGTCCCCATCGCAGATCGCTTTCAAGAAAGGGCCTGCGCGGCCGCGCCATACGCAGTTGCCGCCGGAATAAAACGCCCCTCCCGCTCCGTCCCCTCCCCGAGTGCTTGCGCGCGACGGAGGACGGCGCGCTTCCTCCTCGCTTTTCTTCCTTGTGCACGCGAATGAGCCACCATCGTCGGCTCACTCTCGTACGCTGTCACTCGCACGTAAAGCATACGGCGCGCGGCGACGATGTTATCGCCCTCGGGCTTTATACGGAACGTCACGCCGACGCCGACGGCAGAAATGCGGCTAATGTGACAAATATAATTACTATCGCAATAAAAACTTATTAATTACAGTTGTGTAGACGCCAACAATCCCTTTTCCTATTTTTCAGCTTTACAATGCCAGAAAGTTAAATAAAGGGAAAAGCTAATTTCCAACGTAATATTTTCAAGCTCGCGTATGCGAATTAGAGCGCACATAGCTCTTTCTTGCGCCGAGGCGTTTCGTTCCTTTTCTTATTGGTATGTGTCCTCACTCAACGTAGTAAATCACGCTTCTCTTTTTTAGCTTGCGCGCATCCACGCACACGGATGCATCCGCGTAAGCAGCTACTCAGGTTACACGCGCCCACGTACGCGCTGCTACACACACCACGCGGGATTTCTAGACGCATAGACGCGGACACCTGCGAAGGCACAAACTTGCCTGCCTAATCTTTCTTTTTTCTATCCTGGCCCTTAAATCTATTTTCTCTTTACACCTGGACACACCTGATACTCGTGTGTTGCACGGGCACGACTTGTATAGTTCGGCATCCCTGCCGCTATCCTCTCTTGCGCCGCAGCGTGGAGGATGAGGAAAGCGTGTGGCCTTAGCATATATTATGTGACTTCAGCTGTGACGACTTTATATTTATATCGCTTACTAAACAGAAAAAGTACTAATAAACTGCTCAACCGCGCTTTGCTTTCTTTCGGTTTCAAGGAACGCCCGAAACGAGTACGTACGCGCGCAAGCGCTCAACGAGAGCGCCACTCGTCCGCGGGCCGTAAATCAGTTCTGCGCAGACATGGTAATGTGTTTTCTACGTGCTGTGGACGGCTCCGCAGAAGGATCCAGTTCATCGCGTATATATATATACACGCACACACACCCGGGGTAGGCCCGCATAGCGCGTCGTACGTTGCGAGTGCTGACGGGGCGATGTAGTAGCCCCCCTCCCTATGCTTCTCCTTCTCCCGGAGCACAGCTCTCGTCGTCAAATAAGGCGCAGGGCCACCACTTTATTCCACCCCCACCCTCTTTATCAACTTAAGTGTGTAAACCATACAGCCTAAGTTTTCACGCCTAAACCATACACGTGTCATATATCCGTGTGGTATGTGGCGTTCCAGGTGTCAGAAATAGCCGGAGTAGCATAGCCGGAGTATATCAGCCCGTATGGCAACAATAGGCGGTCACTAACTTGATCGCAACTGGATATTTTTTTCATACGAAATACCTCGCCGTTCGAAGCATGATTTGCCAGCCAAGAGCACCACGATATACATTAATGCATCAGAAAAGGAGGATCACTTATTTTTGATATCAGTGGACTGGCAGCTTTTCGCTTGCAGCAAGCAGCACATCAAGTTCAGCAGGTTGGCATATGCATTGTAGCTGCAGCACTTTGCAAGTGGAACACCCTATCGGCACATCCGTATTTTCCGGTTTCTACAGCACCATTCGTGGGGGCGTAGTGACTTTGGCGTTGGGCAGCAAGCCCGAGGGCGCGGTATCAAATCCGGGCTACGGCCGCCGCATTTCGATGGAGGCGAATTGCAAAAAAAAAAAGAAAAAAAATGTACCCTGCATTTGGTGCACGTTAAAGAATGCCAAGTGGTCACAATTAAACCGGATTCCCCCACTACGGAAAGAGAGAGACAAAGTTAACAAGGTGGGAAAGGCAGGGAAGTCATCCTGAAAAGATTCTGGTTTGCTACCCTGCACTGGGCGAAGGGTAAACGGAAATGAAAGACGAAAGGAATAGCAGAGAGAAAAAGCAAAGGCACGTGAAAAAAATAATATGGGAGGTTGGGCTCGTCCGTGAGAACTATAGTCTCTCTAATAGGCCACTCAAACGTAAAAATTTGAAGAGTCCCTTGACCGACTTGTGGTGTGACAACCGTATAGGACGGAGTTCCAGGACTGTCTGCATGCCCCGAACCAATCCCGCTGTCAAGAACTGATGCAGCAGCGAAAGTTAGACTGCTTGCAAAAACGCCATACAATCGTTGTGGAACACAGTTTCCAGAACACACGTCTGCATCGACTGGTCCCTGTTTTCGACTGCGTCCTCCACCTGTACTATCCCTATCGAGATAACGGTTCTTTACCGACTGTGGCTTGGTGTCGCTTTTACAAAATCCTTTGCTTTCCGCTTCAAAAGGGAAGGTAGTGCTGCGTGTGACCACTGCGGCAACGCGGATACTATCGAACACGTTATTTGCCATTATCCCCGATACAGCTCACACAGGCAAACAGACACTCGCGACCGCGCGGGCGCGTCTTGACGACCGGCTGCTTTCGGAGCAGACAGTCCTGGAACACTGATCTATACAGTCGTTACACCACGAGACAGTCAAGGCACTCTTGAAATTTTCGCGTTCGAGTGGCCTACTAGAAAGCCTCAAGTCCTCACGGACGTTCCCAACCTCTCTTATTTTTCGCGCCTTTCTTTTTTCTCTCCACTATTCTTTCCGTCTTTAATTTCCCCTTACACTTCCATAAATGCAGGGTAGCAAACCAGAAACGTCTCCAGTTAAGCTGCCTTCTTTTCCCGCCCCGTTTATCGCTCCCTCTCTCTGTAACCGGTGCTTTCTAAGCATTGTCGTGGCATTACTTTGATGTGCTTATTTTATAAGTTTGACGCTGTGGTCAATTCGACGGTACTCTGTAATATTCCATGCGACAACAAGAGTCCGCTGGGCATGAAAGAACCTCAATTTCGTCACCTTGTGTTGTGCGAAGTGGCGCAAAGGAAGAACACTACTGATGCGACAAACGCCTCTCCGCTTCCCAGAATTGAATGTGTCCTTCTCACTTGAGGAATTGGACGCTGCTCTGGCCACATGCAGGCGCTCATCGTCGCCAGGACCAGATGGCATCACCTACACTGCTTTATGCCACCTAGGTGAAGATGGCCGAAGCAGACTTCTGGAATGTTATAACCAGTCATGGAATGATGGCGTCGTTCCTGAGCGGTGGAAGTCCAGCCGCTTGATACCACTCCTGAAGCCTGGAAAGTCGCCACTTGACCTAGCGTCGTACCGACCCATTGCGCTGTCTAGCTGTGCTGGGAAGGTCATGGAAAGAATGATTCTCGCCCGCCTAGAATGGTATCTTGAGCGCCACAACGTATACCCCGAGGCCATGGCTGGTTTTAGAAGAGGCCGTTCCTCTATTGACAACGTCATCGACCTAGTCACGTCTGTACAGCAAGAAAAACACCACAAGCGTATATCGGTTGCACTATTCCTCGGCGTGAAAAGCGCCTATGATAATGTAACGCATGAAGCCATCCTTGATGCCCTGGAAAATAATGGAATTGGTGGACGCATGTTTCGGTGGATTCGAAGCTATCTATTCAAAAGATCCTTCTTTGTGCACAGTGCAGATGGCCGAACTGCTGACCATTACACTTACCGTGGCGTCCCTCAGGGTGGGGTTCTTAGCTCCACTTTGTTGAACCTTGCAATCCTTGGACTTGCCGACGTTCTACCACATACAGTAAACCTTTCCATATATGCTGACGACATATGCATATGGGCCTCGGCAGTTACACGTCTCCAGGTGCGTGCACGGCTCCAAAAAGCAGTGACCCTAACATCATCGTACCTGCGTGCTCAAGGCCTCAGCATTTCGACCGAGAAGTGCGCCTTAGTCGCTTTTACCCACAAGCCCATGACCTGGTACCCCATTTCTATTGACCACCAACCAATTTCCTACGCAAAAACTCACCGATTCCTAGGCGTTATTATAGATAGAGACCTTTCATGGAGCCCCCACATCTCATACTTGACGAAGAGGCTTACATCTATCTCGCATATACTAAGGTTTCTTGCCGGTAAAAAGTGGGGCACATCCGTGGCATCTATGCTTCAACTATACAGGACGCTCTTCCTAGGATACTTGCGATACAGCACACCAGTGCTGTCCAATGCTAACAAAACTAACATCCATGTCCTACAGAGCATTCAAGGCCAAGCCCTTCGAACATGTCGGGGCTACCTCGAAATGCATCAACCATGGCAACAATTGCCACCGCGAGAGACCACCCAATAAGGACCTATATAGATATTGACGCACTCCGGGCGCATGTTCGCCATATATCCGGAGTCCCTGATCACCATCTCGCTCGCTTGCCTGAGAAAAGACCCAAGGCAGCGTTCTCCAGATCAATTGCGGCTAACCGGCACTCTTTGTCTTTGAGGCACTCACCCGCAACAAGAACGCCATCCCCTATGTGGTGCTTGAAGAAGCCTCCTGTGTACCTTGCTGTTCCAGGAATAGTGAAGAAAGCTAGCCTGACCACCGCGGCTCTCAAGCAGATCACATTGGAACTTCTGCATTGTTCATACGCTAACCGAATTCATGTTTACACGGATGGTTCCGTCTCGGAAAATTCTACGGGCGCCGTTGTTCTACCATCTCAATCGGTCGTCATCAAGTTTAAGACTTCACACGTAACGACATTGGCAGGGTTCCGAACTGGTTGCTCTTCGCGCTGCTGTCGAATACATTAAAAAAGAACCGCCCAACAAGTGGGCAATATTTTGTGACTCGAAAGCAGCCCTCCAGAGCTTGCGAAGTGTACGACGTGGCAATTATGAACAGCTGGTTTCACAAATCAACGAAACCTGTCATTGCGCTTCTGAACGAAGACATGATATCATATTTCAGTGGCTGCCGGGACATTGTGACATCGTTGGTAATCACCTCGCCGATGACGCTGCCCGACGTGCCAGGCTGGCTCACCGACACTCCTTATACCTTTATCCAGAGTCGACGCTGCAATAGAGCTTCGCAGTCTCGCTCGTACCATCACGTTAGGTTGCTGGCATACACCACAGAACTCTAAGTGTCGTTTATACAGCCTCGACCCATCACTGAAACTTAAATTACCAGCGAACCTTCCACGACGTGACGCAACACTGTTGTGTCGCCTGTGGGTAGGAGTAGCATTCACCAACTCCTACAGCTATCGTATTGGAATGGCGGATTCACTAATGTGCGCTAAGTGCAAGTGTGAAGAGACCATCAGTCACCTCCTGTGCCACTGTTCTCGCTTCGATAATCAACGTGAGACTCTCCAGTGTGCCTTAAATAGACTGGATGACAGGCCATTTACGGAAGCAAAGATCTTGGGAGCCTGGCCTCACAGTTCATTAGCCCAGAAAGCAGTTCGCGCGCTTTTTCGCTACCTGAGGGCAACAGACTTGAGTGCCCGACTATAGACATCGTACACCTAAGTTCTCTCTCTCTCTCTTTCACTCCCCATTCCGCTCCCCACGTGTAGGGTAGCAAACTGGACTTAGTCTGGTTAACCTCCCTGCCTTTCCGTCTTCCCTTCTCCCTCTCTCTCCGCTCACCGAGGCTTTGCATATGATGTCATCACTGATATCAAGGTTGTGCACTGATGCTGTCATGACATCAGATGCATAGTTTTCTAATCGTTACCTGTCGATCTGTGCACGCTTTTCACCTGACAGTAGAGCTCGACCTTGTTTGATGTATTTATTCAGGCTCAGATTGAACATCAGTAAATTTCACATGTGACTTGTGCCACATTTATAAGTTAGCTTTAGTAATGATGAAACTTGTACGGCATACATTGGAGTTCATAGATGGCTTACGCTTACTGTGAGGTGTTCTAGAGAATTGCAGGTTTCATCGCGAGAATACAAATCTGGTGTACTGGGAGGAAACAACTTGCACGAATGGCTTTAGACCAGGCATTTAGGTTCCTAGCTCGGGTTGTCAAAATTACAAGGTCATTTGGGTACGCATATGCTATGCTGCCTCTCACCTACGGTGGCGTGCAGTTATCACGATGCGAAGTTAAACGGGCATTAGACTTATCTCTAGTACGACAATTCATGTAATTTGACCATGTGTAATAAAAGAATGCTTACGCGGCGACTGAGTGAATGGCGTGCTGGCCGACGGAAATTGAGAAAGTGTGAATAGAACGTGATCCCGTGCCGGCGCGTACAGTTTCCCGAGTGACGAATCGAATGCGTGCTTCTCAAGTGGCAGTCGGCGTCTTTACGCGAGTGACAAGCCGTTCGCCTTGAACTCTGCTATGCTTTTAGCATTCAGCAGGCATAAAGCATGTAAACGTGCCATTTGCAGACATTGAATCACTTATAGCATTCTTGCGCTTAATGGAAATAAAAGAGACAGCATGGCGTAATGCAGTGGACCCTTTAAGAACTGTGTAGACTTCCTCCTAACTTTGACAAGAATTGTTGAGTCAATCACCGCCCAAGGCTTCTCTTGCGTGAATGGCGGCGACAGAGTACCGCAAATCCAATGCTGCACTGGAAAACGACGGTAAGGTATCTGCCGTACCATATCATCCGAACCAGAATTAAAAAAAAAGAACTGAACACTTACCGTGCAAGCACGATCTTTGTTAAACGATCTATGGTAGGACTATACTGCTGGTAGCGGTAGTTGAAAAAAGTCGTTGTTTCGTCAGAAAGGCGAACCATCGATTTCTCTAGAAGATTAGTGCACATCTATAGGAAGTAAGGATAGTAGTTTTATCGGCCGTATAAACTCGGAAACATTCGCTTGGTAACTGTATTAACAACCATGGTGTCAGCGCACACAAGCAAACATGAACACATCACACTCGAAGAGCACGGACACTCTCTGTAAAGAGCTGGTGTGACCAAGCGCGGCAGCAGCAGCAGCGAGCTAAGTGGCCTTCGCGCAGTCTATCGCTTCAATTCAAGCGTGGTGAGAACTCAGCGCGCACAAAGGTATGAGCCGTCTGCAGATCCCTTTCAATATACGGCGCGTGCGACAGTGACGACCGTGCAAACGCACTTGTTGGCGGAGTCGAAGCCACCCACCTCCTTCCCGCGCTGCCTCCCCGCTTTCCTCCATATATGGCGCGCGAGTGTGAGCCGCGATCATCAGTTCCCCTTGGGCCCGGTCGCATTTTTACGTTGCTAGTAGGTACAGCGGGGCGTGGCGTTTCTCGCGGCGCTGGACGTTTCTGCGCAGTCGTGAGAAGGAGCGGGTGCGAGAGAGAAAATCTGGAGGCCTTTGTTCCTTGAATATGTGACTCTGCCTAGGCACTACGGCGGAGGTTTCTTAGCGCGTGTTGTATGCGTTTTTCTCCTAGACATGCTGGCATTGCGGTGTGCGGTCAAGTTTGTTTACGCTCCGCCGCTGGCTGCCCGCGCGGTGAGGAAGTGGGCACGAACGCCCCATTTGGTGATCGCTGTGTCTGAAGGAGCAAGGTTCTGACTGGTGTTGTATAAATCGCGGGTCGCCTTTTTCGTCGCGACAATAGATTACATTTTTTACAAGCACTGCTCCAGGAGGGGCAGTGCTCCAGGAGGAGCAGTGGTAATAGCGGGCAGCCGACAAACACCCCTGGCACGCGCAAGCCTCGGTGAGCCCCAACCCACGGACCAGTCCAGGTTCTAGCTTTGGTGTCCCCGTTGCCGCTTTGGTGTCCTGCAGGCGCCGCCAATGATGCGAAATAATGACACGTTGTTTCAATTAGTAAGAAACACGACTGAATATATAGTTACGTCCAGCCGCCAACATGCGACGCTAAGTTCAGCACTACCGCCCCCCACGACTATACTGCCGGCACGCCTAGGGACAAACGCATACAACACGCTCTAAGAAACTCCTCCGTATTTAGTGCCTAGGCAGAGTCATATTGACACGTGAACTCGTTTATCTTTTACGGGTGAGCGCTTTTACCGTCTAAGAAATGTTATCGCTCAGCGCAGGACGCGCCCACATGTATCGGAGAGAGAGAGAGGGGGAATATAGGAAGGCAGGGATCTTAACTAGTCAAGAGTCTGGTTGGCTACCCTACGCTGGGGGAAGGGAGAAGGGGAAGAGAGAGAAGGGAGAGAGAAGGTGAAGATACGTGTACGGACAGTACTTGAGTTAAAGCCGCTCGCGCAAAGCAGACGTTCTGAAAAGTTTCTATAATGTTATCGATGGTTCTATCCGCTGTCTGTTGTCGCCGAACCTTGTGTAATCTGATTGCATGTATGCGCGACGCGAATGGTGTAGAACTGTCTGGAAGACACGCGGGCACCAGCGATTACTCCGGAACGTTCGATGGTGGAGCTGACGCGCTTGACCCGCTGTCGCCGTTCTTTGAGCGTGGGCTGTTTTTGTGGGCACAGGTTCGCCCAATAAAAGTTAGTTTCGTCTTTCACAGTATTGCTACTGTGTTCTTTATGGTCACTACCACGTGACAATATATTCAAGAAGCAAAAGTCCCCACATTTCCTCTCTCGCACCCGCTCGTACTCGCGCATGCACGCAAACGTACGGCGTCTCCGCAAGTGCCACGCTCCGCTGTACCTACTAGAAATTGTAAATAAGCTGCCCGGTCGCGAAATGTGCAGATGCTGCCGGAGCACAAAGCCGCCCTCGCAACCCCCACAGCCTTTTGCGCGACGGAAGCCGGCGCGTGTGCTTTCCGCTTTCTTCCTTCGCGCGCGCGCCAGATTTGATTAATCCGCGATCGTAGGCTTCCCTCGCGTGCTTTCACTCGCACATACCGCATACGACGCGCGGCGAGGTGTTATCGCCGGTGGACACTGGATATCACGGCGACACGGATGACGACGGCGACGGTAGGAATGCGCCCAGAGTGTTCATATACTTGCTATCGCATTAAAACACGACGGACATATGCGCTGAAGGGAGCCAGGGGGCTATTTCACGACCTACGGTCTACGGGCCTGCGAGATAGGCTGTGACAGTGACGTGTGATGCCTCAGAAATTTGTGCGTCCATTTTCGTTTCGCTACTCATGTTTCTGTTCTGCTTGTGAGGATGCTCAACTCTCTTGCGTTCCCTGAGGTTGTTTGCCCCGCATGGCTCTCGCGTCTCCTGGAACTAGACTTCTCTGCATAGCATGTGCGACTCGGCGTGTGATTAAGGTCCCTGAATAAAACTAAAAGGTAGCGACATGCTTTTATCTTGCCGCCGCCGCTGCAGTGAGGAGCATACGAGGAGGCAGGAGAGGAGGTCTGCGTCTCCGAATGGGTTCAGTACCATCATGCGGTAATTTTTGGCGCCCTTTTCTCTATTTTTTCTTCTTTTCCCCGTCTCGGCCCACTCACCACCATGACAGTTGGTCGTCGAGTTTACGCGGCGAGGCTTTCGTAAGGGATTTCAGTTGTTTTGGCAAAGTTTCGTGGCTGACCGCGTAAGTGAAGAACTCAATTTTTGTTTTATGTTAGTGATTAATTTTAAGAGTACTGGAGGTGCAAACAAGTACGAACGGAGCTTTCTTCTTTGTTGACGGGGTGCGAAGCTCATTCAGGCAAGGGCAAGCTTATGCTCGGGTGG